>NC_074668.1:12236005-12338505 GCF_029448725.1 Salvelinus fontinalis
TCTGCAATCAGATGCCCAGTGACCGAATTTAGGGATTGTATTGGAAAACAATGACCTAGACAGAGAACACATTGTTCTAGAGAAACTAGAGCATGACATTACCTTGAATTGGCTGACCAATGGGTAGACTGAGGAGCATATGACATGGGAGCCCGAGGCAAATATGAGCATTTCAGTATTTACCTAGGATGATGATTTTGGCAAAGGAGCTGAAGCCCTGATGGTTGGGCCCATCTGCAATCTGCACACCTCCCTCTGGGTCGCTGAGGTAGATGAAGAACACTTCCTGTCCCTCGGGCTCAGAGTCGTCCAGGATGATGAGGCTGACCTCGGCCTCACTCTGCCCCTCCTGCAGTGACACCAGGGTGGACTCCAACTTGAAGTCTTGCCCCACCAGGGCCAGGGTCTTGTTGGGATCTGGAGCAAAGGGAAGAGATGGACCCCCAACACTCCCACCTCCATAAGCCTGCACCTTGACCCTCACTGACCCAGCCAGACTGCTAGACCTATGGACCCTGAGGAGCACTCTCTTCTCCTGCTGGCTCCCTTCCTCTCTGTCCTCTGTTGTCTCAACCAGTCCCGGCCCGATGCTCAGCACCCCCACCGTGACGTCGCTGGCCAGGATGGTAACGGTGGCCACGCTGTGTTGTGGGATGAGATGGGGCCGGGGGTCACCCGATTGGGGGTCACCACCCCCACTCAGTACCTGGACGTGTGTCAGGTTGACAAAGAAGGTTTCGTCTGGCTCCAAGAGTGCGTCGTCCAGAACGGACAACCGGAGCAAGGCGGAGGTCTGGCGAGGTGAGTCAAAGAACAGCTCTCCGTCCCGCACTCCAGCGAAGTCCTGTCCGGCCAGGGCACTGCCCGACACCGTCTGGTAAGACAGGCGGGTACGGTTGCTACGAAAACCATAGAGACGCTGGACGTAGAGGGTGATGGTCTGCACGTCCTCCTCGATGACCAGCTGGCGGGAGTCCGGAGCAAACTGGTACAGCCCCAGAGGCTCAACCTCTGCCACCGTGAACCCTGACCTGGAGAGGGAAACAGAGAGTAGCATCACACCATGGCTGTTGAACTTTTGTAACATTACTGTTACATACAGAATGCCATCTTCAGTCACAGGGCTGTCTTGTTCCCGGCCCTATGTCTACAGTACATAGAAGCGCTATAAGCTTGGCAAGTGAGTCTGGTTACTGTACCGGAGTCTAGCTACCCCAGGAGCAGGGGAGCTGGAGCCGGCTGCAGTGAGGTGCAGGGCGAAGGCCGCTGGCTCAGACACATTAGAGAGCGCCTGGAGGGACACAGCCTTGCTCCTCTCTCCATGGGCCATTGTCACCGAGCCTGAGGAGAAGGACAAACACCCTCAGACAAACACCCTCAGACAAACACCCTCAGACAAACACCCTCAGACCACACAGCTCACATCAATTCCTCCTATCTGCGTGCTCATTTTCTAGGGTGTTTGTGGTGGTGGTGTTTGGAAAGGGAGATAATTAAACGAGACTGGAGGAGGTATAGGTAGATTATCTGGTGAGTTAAATGAGACCTTCTCAGCCTGTTCACATGCCCTCCTTCGGTTAGAGAGAGAAAGAGTAAATTAACCAATAGGGAGAGACGTGGACATTTTAGATCCACACCAAACCTATTCTAAAGCTCACAGTGGTCAGTTTCCCTCTGAGGTCACAGTGGTCAGTTTCCTTCTGAGCTCACAGTGGTCAGTTTCCCTCTGAGGTCCTTACCTATGCTGGGGGTGATGACTCCAGGCCTGAATCCTAATGGAGCCTGTCCGGGGGGGTACCCTGCGCTCCACTCCACCCTCACCTCCCCAAATAACCCCGTCCTGTACACCAGCGCCTCACACACACCCGTCTCCACACTGGAGACCTGCAACGCCAACGAGACAAAGCCCACCTACACACACACACACACACACACACACACACACACACACACACACACACACACACACACACACACACACACACACACACACACACACACACACACACACACACACACACACACACACACACACCACACACACCACACACACACACCACACAGAGGAGGAGGAACAGGGAAGGATATGATACAACTGTTCCATTAAAGCCCAGTACAGATCTAACAACCTGCGAGACGAAGCGAAACGACATACTATTAGAATGGCTGACTAAAGACGGTGCATTCGGATCAAAAGGACAAGATGAGTGTTGGAGACCATTTCCATGGTAACGGTGCCTCTGTAGAATGAGGTGATGCCATTATGAGTGTCCACAGCCCTGTGTAGCGCTGTAATGCTTTTATAATACTGTCTGTTAGCAGAAGTGGTGGTAGTGGTAGCTAGCTAGGTTAAAATGCTAAGTCTATTTCGTGGTCAGCACCAAGCTGGTCAACTGACTTTGATTTGAAAGGCTCATGTAACACGCACTTCTTCTAAGGTCATGACTGAGAGAGGTTGTGTGTTCACAGGGAGGTGCTACCAACCACAGAGCAGTAATTCAGTTACATACAGAGCATCCTCCCATCCGTCTTTCCAATGTAGTGGGAGTGGAGATTGAGCTGGGTTTCAAAATGGGTGTAACTTCGCCTCCTAGTGGCTAACAGAGGAGTGACACATGTAGTACTTACTACATCCATGTAGTACTTACATCTGATCCCAGATCTGGGATCAGCTTCCCATACCCTAATCCTAGCCATAACCATTAGTGGGTAAAATGCAAAACTGAACCAAGATCAGCATTTAGGTGCAACTTCACCTTACTCCATAAGTTATTGACTGATACCTCAGCACTGGCTGCTTCCTCTGGGACGGTCACTATGGCGACCCTGGCCTCCAGTAGGAGGCGAGGTGGGGAGCTGAAGAGAGGTCCCAGGAGGCTCACGTCTGTAAGCTCCAAAGTTAAGTTCACACCCACTGAGAGAAACACCTAGAAGAGAGAGAGACATTCAGCCTGGTAACCAGGACTACAGAGGCAGGGTCAGTGACACAGCACTAGAAGACAGAGAGAGACATTCAGCCTGGTAACCAGGACTACAGAGGCAGGGTCAGTGACACAGCACTAGAAGACAGAGAGAGACATTCAGCCTGGTAACCAGGACTACAGAGGCAGGGTCAGTGACACAGCACTAGTAGACAGAGAGAGACATTCAGCCTGGTAACCAGGACTACAGAGGCGGGGTCAGTGACACAGCACTAGAAGACAGAGAGAGACATTCAGCCTGGTAACCAGGACTACAGAGGCAGGGTCAGTGACACAGCACTAGAAGACAGAGAGAGACATTCAGCCTGGTAACCAGGACTACAGAGGCAGGGTCAGTGACACAGCACTAGAAGACAGAGAGAGACATTCAGCCTGGTAACCAGGACTACAGAGGCAGGGTCAGTGACACAGCACTAGTAGACAGAGAGAGACATTCAGCCTGGTAACCAGGACTACAGAGGCAGGGTCAGTGACACAGCACTAGAAGACAGAGAGAGACATTCAGCCTGGTAACCAGGACTACAGAGGCAGGGTCAGTGACACAGCACTAGTAGACAGAGAGAGACATTCAGCCTGGTAACCAGGACTACAGAGGCGGGGTCAGTGACACAGCACTAGAAGACAGAGAGAGACATTCAGCCTGGTAACCAGGACTACAGAGGCAGGGTCAGTGACACAGCACTAGAAGACAGAGAGAGACATTCAGCCTGGTAACCAGGACTACAGAGGCAGGGTCAGTGACACAGCACTAGTAGACAGAGAGAGACATTCAGCCTGGTAACCAGGACTACAGAGGCAGGGTCAGTGACACAGCACTAGTAGACAGAGAGAGACATTCAGCCTGGTAACCAGGACTACAGAGGCGGGGTCAGTGACACAGCACTAGAAGACAGAGAGAGACATTCAGCCTGGTAACCAGGACTACAGAGGCAGGGTCAGTGACACAGCACTAGAAGACAGAGAGAGACATTCAGCCTGGTAACCAGGACTACAGAGGCAGGGTCAGTGACACAGCACTAGTAGACAGAGAGAGACATTCAGCCTGGTAACCAGGACTACAGAGGCGGGGTCAGTGACACAGCACTAGAAGACAGAGAGAGACATTCAGCCTGGTAACCAGGACTACAGAGGCAGGGTCAGTGACACAGCACTAGTAGACAGAGAGAGACATTCAGCCTGGTAACCAGGACTACAGAGGCAGGGTCAGTGACACAGCACTAGAAGACAGAGAGAGACATTCAGCCTGGTAACCAGGACTACAGAGGCAGGGTCAGTGACACAGCACTAGTAGACAGAGAGAGACATTCAGCCTGGTAACCAGGACTACAGAGGCGGGGTCAGTGACACAGCACTAGAAGACAGAGAGAGACATTCAACCTGGTAACCAGGACTACAGAGGCAGGGTCAGTGACACAGCACTAGTAGACAGAGAGAGACATTCAGCCTGGTAACCAGGACTACAGAGGCAGGGTCAGTGACACAGCACTAGAAGACAGAGAGAGACATTCAGCCTGGTAACCAGGACTACAGAGGCAGGGTCAGTGACACAGCACTAGAAGACAGAGAGAGACATTCAGCCTGGTAACCAGGACTACAGAGGCAGGGTCAGTGACACAGCACTAGTAGACAGAGAGAGACATTCAGCCTGGTAACCAGGACTACAGAGGCAGGGTCAGTGACACAGCACTAGAAGACAGAGAGAGACATTCAGCCTGGTAACCAGGACTACAGAGGCAGGGTCAGTGACACAGCACTAGAAGACAGAGAGAGACATTCAGCCTGGTAACCAGGACTACAGAGGCAGGGTCAGTGACACAGCACTAGTAGACAGAGAGAGACATTCAGCCTGGTAACCAGGACTACAGAGGCAGGGTCAGTGACACAGCACTAGTAGACAGAGAGAGACATTCAGCCTGGTAACCAGGACTACAGAGGCAGGGTCAGTGACACAGCACTAGAAGACAGAGAGAGACATTCAGCCTGGTAACCAGGACTACAGAGGCAGGGTCAGTGACACAGCACTAGTAGACAGAGAGAGACATTCAGCCTGGTAACCAGGACTACAGAGGCGGGGTCAGTGACACAGCACTAGAAGACAGAGAGAGACATTCAGCCTGGTAACCAGGACTACAGAGGCAGGGTCAGTGACACAGCACTAGAAGACAGAGAGAGACATTCAGCCTGGTAACCAGGACTACAGAGGCAGGGTCAGTGACACAGCACTAGTAGACAGAGAGAGACATTCAGCCTGGTAACCAGGACTACAGAGGCAGGGTCAGTGACACAGCACTAGAAGACAGAGAGAGACATTCAGCCTGGTAACCAGGACTACAGAGGCAGGGTCAGTGACACAGCACTAGTAGACAGAGAGAGACATTCAGCCTGGTAACCAGGACTACAGAGGCAGGGTCAGTGACACAGCACTAGAAGACAGAGAGAGACATTCAGCCTGGTAACCAGGACTACAGAGGCAGGGTCAGTGACACAGCACTAGAAGACAGAGAGAGACATTCAGCCTGGTAACCAGGACTACAGAGGCAGGGTCAGTGACACAGCACTAGTAGACAGAGAGAGACATTCAGCCTGGTAACCAGGACTACAGAGGCAGGGTCAGTGACACAGCACTAGAAGACAGAGAGAGACATTCAGCCTGGTAACCAGGACTACAGAGGCAGGGTCAGTGACACAGCACTAGAAGACAGAGAGAGACATTCAGCCTGGTAACCAGGACTACAGAGGCAGGGTCAGTGACACAGCACTAGTAGACAGAGAGAGACATTCAGCCTGGTAACCAGGACTACAGAGGCAGGGTCAGTGACACAGCACTAGTAGACAGAGAGAGACATTCAGCCTGGTAACCAGGACTACAGAGGCAGGGTCAGTGACACAGCACTAGAAGACAGAGAGAGACATTCAGCCTGGTAACCAGGACTACAGAGGCAGGGTCAGTGACACAGCACTAGTAGACAGAGAGAGACATTCAGCCTGGTAACCAGGACTACAGAGGCGGGGTCAGTGACACAGCACTAGAAGACAGAGAGAGACATTCAGCCTGGTAACCAGGACTACAGAGGCAGGGTCAGTGACACAGCACTAGAAGACAGAGAGAGACATTCAGCCTGGTAACCAGGACTACAGAGGCAGGGTCAGTGACACAGCACTAGTAGACAGAGAGAGACATTCAGCCTGGTAACCAGGACTACAGAGGCAGGGTCAGTGACACAGCACTAGAAGACAGAGAGAGACATTCAGCCTGGTAACCAGGACTACAGAGGCAGGGTCAGTGACACAGCACTAGTAGACAGAGAGAGACATTCAGCCTGGTAACCAGGACTACAGAGGCAGGGTCAGTGACACAGCACTAGAAGACAGAGAGAGACATTCAGCCTGGTAACCAGGACTACAGAGGCAGGGTCAGTGACACAGCACTAGAAGACAGAGAGAGACATTCAGCCTGGTAACCAGGACTACAGAGGCAGGGTCAGTGACACAGCACTAGTAGACAGAGAGAGACATTCAGCCTGGTAACCAGGACTACAGAGGCAGGGTCAGTGACACAGCACTAGAAGACAGAGAGAGACATTCAGCCTGGTAACCAGGACTACAGAGGCAGGGTCAGTGACACAGCACTAGTAGACAGAGAGAGACATTCAGCCTGGTAACCAGGACTACAGAGGCGGGGTCAGTGACACAGCACTAGTACACAGAGAGAGACATTCAGCCTGGTAACCAGGACTACAGAGGCAGGGTCAGTGACACAGCACTAGAAGACAGAGAGAGACATTCAGCCTGGTAACCAGGACTACAGAGGCAGGGTCAGTGACACAGCACTAGAAGACAGAGAGAGACATTCAGCCTGGTAACCAGGACTACAGAGGCAGGGTCAGTGACACAGCACTAGAAGACAGAGAGAGACATTCAGCCTGGTAACCAGGACTACAGAGGCAGGGTCAGTGACACAGCACTAGAAGACAGAGAGAGAGACATTCAGCCTGGTAACCAGGACTACAGAGGCAGGGTCAGTGACGTAATGGAGACAATTTTGGTTTGATAAAATGGCCTTATTAGGGAGGTTATGGAAAGTTATGAAAAACTATACAGATTCAATGTTATCTTCATAAATTGCCAGAAAATGTATGAGTATATTCATAGCACGAGTGCATGATCCCCCATTGATGCATCAAAATCATATAAAACCATTGGCAACCCTGGTCTTGAGTATGTCTTTGAGTCCTCTCTTACCTGAGTACTGATTGGCACAGAGTCAGAGGCTGAATACTCTCCATGCTTGATCAGGACTCTCCCCACAGCCGCCCCACCTAGCAGCTCCTGTCCATTCAGCCCAGGCCCAGTACTGATCCGGTAGCCCACACTGGCGTTGCCGAAGGCCCCAGCCTGGCGCGTCACGTTCAGGGCCAGGAGTCTGACCAACCCGGCCCCCCTCCCCACCACAACCACCGCCTGCCGCTCCGCCGCCAGGCCGAACACGCCGTGCGGCTCGTCGTTAGCACGCACCCTGAAGAGGGTGGTACTGCGGTTGGTGTCCAGGGTGGCGCCACCCTCCACGGAGCTCAGCCGGAGCAGGTAGAGCTCCTCCAGCTCGGGCACGGCGTCGGGTAGAAGAGTGAGGACCACCCCTGCCCCTCTCTGACCATCCAGGATAACCACGGAGCCGCTAAGGGCCGAGAAGTCCCCCGCTGTGTCAGAGTCACTCAGGATCTGCCAGTGCACCTGAGAGACACACATACATCTATAACATACCTGCAAATTGGCTGTATATTATAGGACAGACAGTGTAATGAACTCGGTTCATACAGTCTCCCAGCACACCTGAGTGGAAGGGACACACTCAAAGCCGGAGCATTGCCTATAAAGCCATATTCTGTCTGTAACAGTATGATGTCACCCTCGAGGTGGTCGTACCGTGACGTTGCCCATAACACCTTGTCTGCGCGTGATGAGCAGGGAGATGTTGAGCGGCCCCTCGCCGGCTGTGGGCTCACTGTACACACGCTCTCTAAGGTCCTCCTCTGTCAACTCAACTATGCCATTAGGGTCTCCAAACTTCTCAATCTGAGGCACACACACACACACACACACACACCAAACCAAGAGAAAACCACATGTTGTCGCCACAATTCAGAGACTCTTATTATCAATAAGAGCCTGTGAAGTCATTTCAATATAATGGTTTTAATACAACTGGGGTTCGTATTAATATTGAGATGTCACTCATTGGGAGCGTGATGTACCTTGAGTGTGACAGAGCCAGCTCGGGGGTCAATGTCCATGTCACCTGAGAGGAGTTGAAGCACGACCACAAAGGTCTCCGCCACCTCCACCTCCCCATGGGGTAGAATCCTCAGATCAATGGTGCGCAATCCCCCCTCCCCGTCTCTGAAATGGAATGATCCGTTCACAGGATCTCCAACGTCTGTGTTTACGGGTGGTAAGACCTCTTTGGTGTTGGGACCCAGAATGCTCCATGTTATCTGAGGAAAAGAGATCAATGATTCAGATTGGCTGGTATGCATCACTCTCATGCTCGCAAAGAAGACTAGATTAATATTACTGCCAAATATATTCGGACCAATTGTTCACTTATGAAAAATACAGGATCAAGACATTATCCGTTGCATAGGCTAACAGCTATTGCAGAGTCATTAAGTTTAGCCTGACTGATGGACATCTGGCAGAGAAATGACGACAGTGAACAAGCTCTTGTACTACGGGGTCAGAGAGACAGAACATGGCAGTTAGATCCTAGTGGCCGATTCCCCGAACACAAATTCACCCTACCTCTGGACTAAAAAAACACTTTCACTGGAGATTCTCTATCGAGCGTTCTTTTTAGTCTGTGTCCGGGAAACTGTCCCGAAGGTGGCTGAGGCTACAGGCCTAACAAGAGGGAGAAACAGAGTGAGGGGGAGTGTCCCAGTAGGCTTACCGTAGCGTTGCCTACAAACCCCCCCGCCCTCTCCAGGAGCAGGCTGAACTTCAGGATACTGTTGGGGTTCACCAGGGTGATCACGCTCGCATTCAGGAAACGGACCACGCCATTGGGCGAGTCGCTCTTGGCGATGGTAACCCTGGCAATCAGATGAGTACCCAGTATGGCTCCGCCCGTGGCACCCGACAGCTGGATCTCAAACGTCTCGGCGTCCTCTCTGGGAGAAGAGTTATGACAGCGCCATTACTGGTCTTTCATGTTCACATCCATAATTAAATAATTAAACATTGTTTTGTGGCTGGCAGAGGAAACATTTTAAAGGTGATCTGTGGAGAGACAGAGAGAGACAGACAGAGACATAGACAGACAGACAGACAGACAGACAGACAGACAGACAGACAGACACAGACAGACAGACAGACAGACAAACAGAGAGAGACAGAGAGGGAGACAGAGAGGGAGACAGAGAGGGAGACAGAGAGGGAGACAGACTTACCTGTCCAGGTCGTCTATAATGGACACGTTGATGTGACTGGTGTTGTGGCCGTGGAGAAAGGTGAGCGAGCCGTTGGCCAGGATGTAGTCCAGGCCGGCCCTGGCAGTCAGACCCCTAGAGATGTACTCTGCTGTGACCAGGCCGTAGTAACCCACCCTCCTCACCACCGGGATGGACGCACTGCCCACATCCTCCTCCACTGGAGAGAGACAAGAGAGAGGAGGATCAAATACACTCAGTGCATCCCAAATGGCACCTATGGGGCTCTTGTCAAAAGTAGTACACTATGTAGGGAATAGGGTGCTATTATGGATGGGGACAAATGTACACTTTAATACTGTATTGTAATACTCCTTATATACTGCATTCATCCAATCACCACTCTCAGAATCCCTCTATTTCAATAATGTCCATTACATATTAAGAGGATGAAATTACATTTGCTAAAGTGTGATGCCTGATAGTAATAGCTATGTTGAATAGTGTCAACATGTGTGTGTGTGTGTGTGTGTGTGTGTGTGTGTGTGTGTGTGTGTGTGTGTGTGTGTGTGTGTGTGTGTGTGTGTGTGTGTGTGTGTGTGTGTGTGTGTGTGTGTGTGTGTGCTTGCGTGCGTGCGTGTGTGTATTAGAGGCTGACCTGTGATGTTGACATAGTCAGGGAGGAACTCCAGAATGCCCTCTGAGTTGTCACTCTTCTGGATGACGATCATGACGGAGGAAACTTTGCCGATGGCTGGAGGCTGGTCTCGTTGCAGACCGTGCTCCCTCACACTGAAGTCCACATTACTGACCACAGGAGGGAGACAGAGGTCAGAGACATCACCACTCCGTCTCACAACCAGTGATGTAAAGGTTAAAAAAAATAGATGGATAACACTGATCTCCGTTTGTGGTGAAAGGTGGGTTGAACGTTCAAACTAAATAAAAGAGGTAGGTAAACAGAATTAACCTGCGTTTACCCTCCACTATACCACAGCTCACACCACAGAGACCCACACCTTCCACCTCACTTACAGTGAAATCCACATTTCTGACTATGGCATTTTGATCACTAACCAGGTTTGGGATCTTCCTCCCACACCTAGACCCCACACCAGCAGCTCAGGGTAGAAGTTGTCCTTAGCAACAGATCTAGGATCAGCTTTCCCTCTCCAACCCCCCTAACCTTAACTAGAGGACAGGAATCACAGAAATGACTCTAGATCACTGTCCAGGGTCCACCTACCTGTCATTGAGGAGCTCCACTGTGGTGATGTTGAGGTAGAACTCCTCAGGTCCCTCTGGGAGGTCGTCGTCATGGATACTCAGCGTGACCCCACGCGTGGTCTGGCCTGGGCCAAACAGAAGCCTACCCGAGGCACCGGTGAAGTCCACTCCACTGACCGCTACACTGCCTGCTGTCTGGTAGGTTACCCAAACACTCCCAAACCTGCCCATGGAGCGCACCACTGTCACATTGACCTGGGGAAGAAGAGAAGGGGTTCACCCAAACACTCCCAAACCTGCCCATGGAGCGCACCACTGTCACATTGACCTGGGGAAGAAGAGAAGGGGTTCACCCACACACTCCCAAACCTGCCCATGGAGCGCACCACTGTCACATTGACCTGGGGGAGAAGAGAAAGGGTTCACCCACACACTACCAAACCTGCCCATGGAGCGCACCACTGTCACATTGACCTGGGGGAGAAGAGAAAGGGTTCACCCACACACTACCAAACCTGCCCATGGAGCGCACCACTGTCACATTGACCTGGGGGAGAAGAGAAGGGGTTCACCCACACACTACCAAACCTGCCCATGGAGCGCACCACTGTCACATTGACCTGGGGAAGAAGAGAAGGTGGAGGAGGAAGGGGGCAAAAATAGGCAGTCATATAGAATGGTTGAAATATGATGACTCTTGACTAAAACACAGCTAAATGCCTTAATTTCCACTTCTGACTTTCAACCATTTTATTGCTCCCTCAGCCCACCCTCCCTCTGATAGGACAGGTCAGACCATTCCCAGGCTCTGATAGGGCAGGTCAGACCGTTCCCAGCCTCTGATAGGGCAGGTCAGACCGTTCCCAGGCTCTGATAGGGCAGGTCAGACCGTTCCCAGGCTCTGATAGGGCAGGTCAGACCGTTCCCAGGCTCTGATAGGGCAGGTCAGACCGTTCCCAGGCTCTGATAGGGCAGGTCAGACCGTTCCCAGGCTCTGATAGGGCAGGTCAGACCGTTCCCAGGCTCTGATAGGGCAGGTCAGACCGTTCCCAGGCTCTGATAGGGCAGGTCAGACCGTTCCCAGGCTCTGATAGGGCAGGTCAGACCGTTCCCAGGCTCTGATAGGGCAGGTCAGACCGTTCCCAGGCTCTGATAGGGCAGGTCAGACCGTTCCCAGGCTCTGATAGGGCAGGTCAGACCGTTCCCAGGCTCTGATAGGGCAGGTCTAGCCAGTTAGACATCCTCTAGTGAGTTTCAACAATGTGGTTGTTTAAGATCATGGCCCAAGACTGCCCAGGCGCGCTCACCTTGCCCTCCTCCTCAGAGGCCCTGACGAGGCCTTGGACAAAGGAGAACAGGCCGTGGGGAAGATCACTGGC
This sequence comes from Salvelinus fontinalis, assembly GCF_029448725.1. NCBI lineage: Eukaryota > Metazoa > Chordata > Actinopteri > Salmoniformes > Salmonidae > Salvelinus > Salvelinus fontinalis. The sequence goes on from NC_074668.1 coordinate 12,248,018, forward strand.
TGCCATGGTGACCGTGGCCCTCTGGGCCGAGGGGCTGATCCCTGCCCCGGGCGTGACTGAGGTCAAGGTCAGCTGGTACACACGCCGCTCCTCTGCCGTGTCATCATCCAGCGCCTGAAATTACAACAACAACAAACACCACTCCCTTCAGCCTGTGACCCAATATCCACACTAGGACACTGTTGAAAATGCATGGTCAATACAATAGGTTACATCACTTCACTCTAAGTAGTAGTCAAGTATTGATATTGGGACACAGTTTTACAATTTACATTGGGAAATATTCATTTTGCATTAGTTTTCACTTAACGATGAGATGAGGTATGATAAAACCAGAACATAGTGATGAATATCATTCCATAGTCAGAGAGATTGTCATACTTTGAGGCGTATGGTGGCGGCAGACTGTCTGTCCCTCATGGTTACCACGCCAGACAGCTCCTCAAACTCAGAGGACACAGCAGGAGTGATGTTCCAGTACACCTGGATCTCTCCAAAGATGCCAGGGCCGCGTACAAGGCTGAAACACACACACACACACACACACACACACACACACACACACACACACACACACACACACACACACACACACACACACACACACACACACACACACACACACACACACACACACACACACACACACACACACACACATGTATTTGGTTGACATCTTATTAACCAAAAGAAGACTTTCTCAACGGCACAACAGAAATATTCTGACCAATGAACATATGTGAGGCTTTCCCATTAGCCAGTGATATGTGTGTGTGTAACTGTCTGTGTGTGTACCTGACCAGAGCAGTCCCATTATAGTCTCCCTGAGGTTCTCCGATGAGGACGTTCCTGGAAGCCTCAGCGATCCCCACTATTCCCAGGGCTGCACGGTCTCCCAGGATGGTGACGGTGGCTGACCCTACAGACACACACCAACCCAGGGGACACAGTTCAGTCGAATGCCCTCCTCCGGTGCGCCTTACACACAAGTTGCCTCTAGGCGTAGATCTAGGATCAGCTTCTTCTCCCTCAATCAAAACCGTAACCATTCGAATTTAAAACGCAGAAACTGACCTCAGATCAGCTTCTAGGCGCAACTTTATCCCTCCCCTCTCCATAGACCAGAGACTGTGTGTATGTTTAAACACAGTGAGGCAGCCAAAGACACTGACCATTAACGGGGTCGATTACAGCACCACTTTTGGCAGCCAGGAGCTGGACAGTGAAGCTCTCGTCTCCCTCCAACACAGCGTCAGCCAGAGCCCGGATCACCAGCGTTCTCATAGACTCTGTCTGAGGTTCACAAAGTCTCCCATCAGTGTCTTCCCTACAAACTGCAGTTTCAACTTCTAAGATAAACTGTACATTTAGCACCAACTATTAGTACATTTGGTATCAATTATTACCAAGTAGTTACCTAGTTAGTTCACATATAGTGTAAAACGCTGTTAACTGACCTGCTATCATCTTCGCTAGCCCTGCCCCCTACTGACCTCATTGAAGACCAGTGTTCCGTTGAGAGGTGAAAGGTCGTCCCGGGCAGTGTCCTCCAGGCGCCACATCAGTGTCACCGCCCCCTCGCCTTCTGCACTTCGCACCACCGTCAGCGTTGCCATGGCAGCAGGGTCACTAGTGAACTCTGGCTCGCGGATAGTGAACTAGAAGGAGATCTGTTTACTTAGCTTAATAATGGTTTACAATAAAGTTGTATTGGATTGGAAAATACAACTTCTTCCATTCTCTGTAGGGCAATTTGTTGGGTGACAATGAGTTGTGACTCACAGTCTTCTCCTGGAAGCCGAAGCTGCCCAGGGGTGAATCGTTGGGTGGGATGGTGACTGTCACAGAGATCGCCACCCCCAGCCTGGCTCCACCAATCACACGCATTAGAGTCACACTGAAGCGCTCCACAGACTCCACCTCCGTGTCATCCACGATGCTGATGTCTATGATGGCCTGTCCCTGCAAACAGAACCGGAGTTTATTTTACCTGAGGTATACATCTTATCCTTCATAGAAGCTCAACTAGACTTAGTGGATCATAGTTACGTAGGTGACCTAACTTAACTATGTGGTCTAACAGGAGAAACTCTCTAACCATAGTTGTAATCAAACTACCTGTCCATCTTGAAAGGTGATATTCCCAGAAGAGGGAGTGAAGTCATCGAGCCTGGCAGTGATTGGCTGAGCCTCCCAGTACACCACCACTCTCCCAGTCCTGCCAGCCAATCGCACCACTGCTAGACGGAGGACGTTTCTGGGCGGAGCCACCTCATAGGCCAGCAACTCTCCAGACTCTTCCTAAGAATTAGACACAGAAACAGAGTTGAAGCATTAAAATACCTATTTGTACCATAGGCTTAACATACCCATTTGTACCATAGGGTTAACATACCCATTTGTACCATAGGGTTAACATACCCATTTGTACCATAGGGTTAACATACCCATTTGTACCATAGGGTTAACATACCCATTTGTACCATAGGGTTAACATACCCATTTGTACCATAGGGTTAACATACCCATTTGTACCATAGGGATAACACACGTATTGGTATTCATTCACCTGTTGATCAGAGCTTTCAGATAATCTCTCAACCTTAGAGCACCATATAGTTACTGTTGTAAGATGTTGTGATATACTTTAGAAAGGAATGGATTGTTTCATTCAAGGAGAATAGAGGAATGGAGTGTTTTATTCAAGGAGAATAAAGGAATGGAGTGTTTTATTCAAGGAGAATAAAGGAATGGAGTGTTTTATTCAAGGAGAATAAAGGAATGGAGTGTTTTATTCAAGGAGAATAAAGGAATGGAGTGCCATATTCAAGGAGAATAAAGAAATGGAGTGTTTCATTCAAGGAGAATAAAGGAGTGGAGTGTTTTATTCAAGGAGAATAGAGGAATGGAGTGTTTTATTCAAGGAGAATAAAGGAATGGAGTGTTTTATTCAAGGAGAATAAAGAAATGGAGTGTTTTATTCAAAGAGAATAAAGGAATGGAGTGTTTTATTCAAGGAGAATAAAGGAATGGAGTGTTTTATTCAAGGAGAATAAAGGAGTGGAGTGTTTTATTCAAGGAGAATAGAGGAGTGGAGTGTTTTATTCAAGGAAAATAAAGGAATGGAGTGTTTTATTCAAGGAGAATTGTTTAGCATATGGGCAGAGGTAGTAGTGTAAGTTATTACCTGGGAGACGTTGAACTGCAGGACCCCCCGTGGGTCATCGTTCTCCTGGATGGTGACCTCAGCCACCTCCATGCCAGGCCTCTTCACACTGGGCTGGGCCGACCCAGTCAACCCCCCCACTAGTTCCACGCTTGTGATGTTCACCAGGAAACTTTCAGCCAGCTCCGGAGCCTCATCCTGGTTGATACACACACACACACACAGCACTCCAACACTGTGGGGTATGGTTGCCTGCTATATTAGGAGGAAAGAAAACCCAACCCACAGACAGGAAATACGGATCTTTCCCATGTTCCACTTCTAAAGAGCCTTTATTCCCCAATCAACCTTAAAGAATGTTGGCAGTTTCAGAGCACATAGAAACCAGGTCCGTGTTTTTCAGAACTTCCTCTCAGTCTAAACAAAACACAATAATAGTTACCATTAAAATAGCCACTCAACACTGCAATTTACTAGGAACGGATCAATTCCGATGGGAAATAAGTAGTGGGTTTCCTCCGTGGCAGACCCAACACTGGTGGTTTGAGACCTCGTATGGACCTACGCTGTAGGCAGAAAGCAACCAGAACAGGCAGAAAGCAGCCAGAACAGGCAGCCAGAAGAGGAAAAAAGCAGCCAGAACGGAGCCAGAACAGACAGAAAGCAGCCAGAACAGGAAGAAAGCAGCCAGAACAGGCAGAAAGCCACAGTGTCTGCTGAACCAATCTAGATTTACACTGCTGGGGTGGAAGAGGAGAAGGAGAGGAGGAGGGTCCGGTCCCCAGTCATCCCAAGATGAGTCTTGGGGATGGTTTGTCCATAAAGTAATATTCTATCATTTTCTATTCTATTCTACTATTTTCTATGCGTACCGGTAGTATGGTGATGGTGATGAGGGCACGGGTGGCGTTCTCCTTCATGATGACGGTGCCCTCCCGGGGTGTGTAGTCCTGTGGGGCGCTGGCCTGGTTGGAGGGGGGCTTAGATAGGGCTGGTCCTGTCTGGTAGTGCACTGCCACCTCCCCAGAAGCCTCCTGCTCCCTCACAATGGTCAGGGTGACATTAGTGGGATTCGCTTGGGTGAAAAGCAGAGACAAACATGTACAAGGAGCATTAGACAACTTACCTAAACCTTATAGCCTGAACAAGGACAGAAACAGATTGGATAATGTGTAGTAATGAATCACACCAATGTCGTAGTGCCTGTCAAATCAAGTTATGATCGCTCATGACAACCAAAAACTTCAGTAGCTTTAAAAATGTACATTGTTCAAATAGGGTTTATTTTTAACTATACACATTAGAAATGATTTTTCCACTGTATAAATAAATGCATAACAATACAAACAGCTGGCTTCTTACTCTGAGGCTCCTGTGTGAGGAGGTACTGGGAGTCCAGGTGCCAGCCTAGCAACCCGTAGGGTGAGCCGTTGGGCAAGATGGTGAGGAGGGCCTGTGCTCTCTGGGGGTCAATCAGCGCTCCCCTGGAGAGCTGGTCTAGACCCACCGTGGTGACATCCAGCAGGGTGATGGTGACCCTCTCCTTCAACTCAGGGATGTTATCTGCTAGCACGGTCAGATAGATGGTAGCCACCACCTGGCCCTGGGAAAACGTCACCTGAGAAACACGGTAGAGGACAACAGGGTGGATGTCTGTTCCTCTGTAGCTCAGCCAAAAGTTAATTCGCAACCAATGAACTAAACTAGAAATGGCACATCAATGAGTTGTTTGATTTCTCTTCTATTTCTCTATATCTAACACATGGAAGTTAGCCATGAGAGAGAGAGAGATGGAAAGAGAGAGACTCACCACTCCTGACGTGGGAAAGATGTCTTCCAGACTGCCGTTGGCTGCCCAGTGGATGGTCAGTCTCCTGAAGGTCCCTCTCCTCCTCTCAACACTCAGAGAGATAGGGTTGCCCTTCGTCAACTCCTCCACTTCCACAGATAGAGAGCCCTGGAGAGACAGCATCAATGTCAGTGTGCACTGTAATATCATAAAGACTTTTACCATTCAACTGTATAGGAAAATAAAATATGAGCATAGAGCGTTAGCACTATAAATGTTATGTATGTATAGACATAGAAATGCAAGCAACAGAAACCTATTTGGAAATTGACAGTGAATCAGAGTTAAAGAACAGAGAGTACCTGTGTGAAGCCTATGACTCCATGGGCGTCATCATTGGTTGGAATAAGCACGGTCACCTGACCACCAAAGCCAATCTCAGCCCCTCCCTTGGGATTCTTCAGGACCACCCGGAACTGTTCGTCCTCCTCTGGGACATCGTCGTCGACGACGTTCACCGCAATCTCCAACTCCCGGTCACCAGGCACAAAACGCAACTCGCCATAGCTGAAAGTGAAATGCATTACGGTCAGAGAAGACAGCCACTGAAGAATGAACGAAGAATAACAGACACAAGTGACGACAATTTCCTCAAAGTTTGATCAAACATATGACCAATGCCTCTGGTCTCAATGTAATGAGTTGCCATGGGAACAGTGGGGCACATCTGTACCTGGGTATGAAGTCGGAACGGTTGGAGACAGAGGTGAGCTCATACATAGTGGTGCCTGAGGGCTCGGTGGCTGCTAGGAGGCTCCTAGTGGTGTTGATGTAGGGAAGAGGGAGAGAGAGGAATTTGGAGGCTGGAGGAGACGTGAGCACCAGGGCAAACAGCATGATGTCAGACCTCCAGGTGTACAGCGCTGAGCCGTTGCTCCCGGCCAGCAGGAGATGGGCTACGAGACACACAGAGAGAGAGAGAGAGAGAAAGAGAGATACAGAGAGAGAGAGATACACAGAGAGAGAGAGAGAGAGAGAGAGAGAGAGAGAGAGAGAGAGAGAGAGAGAGAGAGAGAGAGAGAGAGAGAGAGAGAGATACAGAGAGAGAGAGACACACAGAGAGAGAGATTATCAAAATCCGGACAAAAAATCCAGAAAAGAGTTGTTCAATTCTAACACCACCTAAAAGGAAGCAATTCCCAAACCTTCCATAACAAAGCCATCACCTACAGAGAGATGGAACTGGAGAAGAGTCCCCTAAACAAGCTGGTTATGTGGCTCTGTGCATAAATACAAACAGAGTCCCAGGACAGCAACACAATTAGACACAACCAAATCATGAGAAAACAAAAAGATAATTACTTGACACATTAGAAAGAATCAACAAAAAACTGAGCAAACTAGAATGCTATTTGGCCCTAAACAGAGAGTACTGTCACGTTCCTGACCTGTTTTCTGTTGTTTTGTATGTGTTTAGTTGGTCAGGACGTGAGCTGGGTGGGAATTCTATGTTGTGTGTCTAGTTTGTCTGTTTCTATGTCAGCCTAGTGTGGGTTCTCAATCAGAGACAGATGGTAGTCGTTGTCTCTGATTGAGACTCATATATAGGAGGCTTGTTTTGTGTTGGGATTTTGTGGGTGTTTGTTTCCTGTCTCTGTGTTTGTTCTGCACCAGATGGGACTGTCTCGGTTTTCACGGTTTGTTATTTTGTTTGTTGTTTATAGTGTTCACTTGTTATTATATTAAACATGTTGAGCACTGGCTACGCTGCATTTTGGTCCTCTCTTTCACCCCAGGAAGAAAGCCGTGACAGAAACACCCACCAAACCCAGACCAAGCAGCGTGGCAACGGGCAACAGCAACAGCAGCAGAGGTACCAGGAGGAATGGTCATGGGAGGAAATCATAAACGGAAAAGGACCCTGGGCAAAGGTGGGAGAGAATCGCCGCTCTCGGGAGGAGAAGGAGGCAGCCACAGCCCAGGAGCGGTGGATTGAGGAGGCAGCACGTAAGAGAGGCTGGAAGCCCGAGAGGCTCACCCCAAAATTTCTTGGGGGGGGTGGGCTAAAGGGGAGTGTGGCGAAGCCAGGTTGGATACCTGAGCCAACTCCCCGGGCTTACCGTGGAGTGAGAGGGCGTCGTACTGGTCAGACACCGTGTTATGCGGTAAAGTGCACGGTGTCCCCAGTACGCGTGCTTAGCCCAGTGCGGGCTATTCCACCTTGCCGCACTGGGAGGGCTAGGTTGGGCATCGAGCTGGATGTCATGAAGCCGGCCCAACGTATCTGGCCTCCAGTACGTCTCCTCGGGCCGGCGTACATGGCACCAGCCTTACAGGTGGTGTCCCCGGTTCGCCTGCATAGCCCAGTGCGGGTTGTTCCACCTCGCCGCACTGGCAGGGCTACGGGGACCATTCAACCTGGTAAGGATGGAGAGGCTCGGTGCTCAAGAGCGCGTGTCCTCCTTCACGGTCCGGTATATCCGGTGCCACCTTCCCGCCCCAGCCCAGTACCACCAGTGCCTACACCACGCACCAGGCTTCCAGTGCATCGTCAGAGCCCTGTTCCTCCTCCCCGCACTCGCCCTGAGGTGCGTGCCCTAGGCCCGGTACCTCCAGTTCCGGCACCACGCATCAGGCCTATAGTGCGTCTCAGCCGGCCAGAGTATGCCGTCTGCCCAGCGGTGCCTGAACTGCCCGTCTGCCCAGCGGCGCCTGAACCGCCCGTCTGCCCAGCGCCGTCTGAGCCGTCCGTCTGCCCAGCGCCGTCTGAGCCGTCCGTCTGCCCAGCGCCGTCTGAGCCGTCCGTCTGCCCAGCGCCGTCTGATCCGCCCGCCTGCCCAGCGCCGTCTGAGCCGTCCGTCTGCCCAGCGCCATCTGAGCCGTCCGTCTGCCCAGCGCCGTCTGAGCCGTCCGTCTGCCCAGCGCCGTCTGAGCCGTCCGTCTGCCCAGCGCCGTCTGAGCCGTCCGTCTGCCCAGCGCCGTCTGAGCCGTCCGTCTGCCCAGCGCCGTCTGAGCCGTCCGTCTGCCCAGCGCCGTCTGAACCGTCCGTCTGCCCAGCGCCGTCTGAGTCGTCCGTCTGCCACGAGCCATTAGAGCCGTCCGTCTGCCACGAGCCATTAGAGCCGTCCGTCAGTCAGGAGCCGCCAGAGCCGTCCGTCAGTCAGGAGCCGCCAGAGCCGCCAGCCAGTCAGGAGCCGCCAGAGCCGCCAGCCAGTCAGGAGCCGCCAGCCAGTCAGGAGCCGCCAGAGACGCCAGCCAGTCAGGAGCCGCCAGAGCCGCCAGCCAGTCAGGAGCCGCCAGAGCCGCCAGCCAGTCAGGAGCCGCCAGAGCCGCCAGCCAGTCAGGAGCCGCCAGAGCCGCCAGCCAGTCAGGAGCCGCCAGAGCCGCCAGCCAGTCAGGAGCCGCCAGAGCCGCCAGCCAGTCAGGAGCCGCCAGAGCCGCCAGCCAGTCAGGAGCCGCCAGAGCCGCCAGCCAGTCAGGAGCCGCCAGAGCCGCCAGCCAGTCAGGAGCCGCCAGAGACGCCAGCCAGTCAGGAGCCGCCAGAGACGCCAGCCAGTCAGGAGCCGCCAGAGACGCCAGCCAGTCAGGAGCAGCCAGAGACGCCAGCCAGTCAGGAGCCGCCAGAGACGCCAGCCAGTCAGGAGCCGCCAGAGACGCCAGCCAGTCAGGAGCCGCCAGAGACGCCAGCCAGTCAGGAGCCGCCAGAGACGCCAGCCAGTCAGGAGCCGCCAGAGACGCCAGCCAGTCAGGAGCCGCCAGAGCCGCCAGCCAGTCAGGAGCCGCCAGAGACGCCAGCCAGTCAGGAGACGCCAGAGACGCCAGCCAGTCAGGAGACGCCAGCCAGTCAGGAGCCGCCAGAGAAGCCAGCCAGTCAGGAGCCGCCAGAGAAGCCAGCCAATCAGGAGCCGCCAGAGAAGCCAGCCAGTCAGGAGCCGCCAGAGACGCCAGCCAGTCAGGAGCTGCCAGAGCTGCCCTACAGTCATGAGCTGCCCTTCAGTCATGAGCTGCCCTCCAGTCATGAGCTGCCCTCCAGTCATGAGCTGCCCTCCAGTCATGAGCTGCCCTCCAGTCCGGAGCTGCCACTCAGTCCGGAGCTGCCACTCAGTCCGGAGCTGCCACTAGTCCGGAGTTGCCTCTGTCCTGAGCTACCTCTCTGTCCTGAGCTACCTCTCTGTCCTGAACTACCTCTCTGTCCTGAGTTGTCTCCTCTATTGTAGAGGGGAGTTGGTGAAGGTTCCTGAACCATGGTCGGGGGCGAGGGTCGCCACTCAAGGGACGCTAAGGAGGTGGACAAAGACAATGGTGGAGTGGTGCCCTCGTCCACCGCCGGAGCCGCCACCGCGGACAGATGCCCACCCAGACCCTCCCCTTGAGTTTTAGGGGGTTCTGTCACGTTCCTGACCTGTTTTGTATGTGTTTAGTTGGTCAGGACGTGAGCTGGGTGGGAATTCTATGTTGTGTGTCTAGTTTGTCTGTTTCTATGTCAGCCTAGTGTGGGTTCTCAATCAGAGACAGATGGTAGTCGTTGTCTCTGATTGAGACTCATATATAGGAGGCTTGTTTTGTGTTGGGATTTTGTGGGTGTTTGTTTCCTGTCTCTGTGTTTGTTCTGCACCAGATGGGACTGTCTCGGTTTTCACGGTTTGTTATTTTGTTTGTTGTTTATAGTGTTCACTTGTTATTATATTAAACATGTTGAGCACTGGCTACGCTGCATTTTGGTCCTCTCTTTCACCCCAGGAAGAAAGCCGTGACAGAAACACCCACCAAACCCAGACCAAGCAGCGTGGCAACGGGCAACAGCAACAGCAGCAGAGGTACCAGGAGGAATGGTCATGGGAGGAAATCATAAACGGAAAAGGACCCTGGGCAAAGGTGGGAGAGAATCGCCGCTCTCGGGAGGAGAAGGAGGCAGCCACAGCCCAAGAGCGGTGGATTGAGGAGGCAGCACGTAAGAGAGGCTGGAAGCCCGAGAGGCTCACCCCAAAATTTCTTGGGGGGGGTGGGCTAAAGGGGAGTGTGGCGAAGCCAGGTTGGATACCTGAGCCAACTCCCCGGGCTTACCGTGGAGTGAGAGGGCGTCGTACTGGTCAGACACCGTGTTATGCGGTAAAGTGCACGGTGTCCCCAGTACGCGTGCTTAGCCCAGTGCGGGCTATTCCACCTTGCCGCACTGGGAGGGCTAGGTTGGGCATCGAGCTGGATGTCATGAAGCCGGCCCAACGTATCTGGCCTCCAGTACGTCTCCTCGGGCCGGCGTACATGGCACCAGCCTTACAGGTGGTGTCCCCGGTTCGCCTGCATAGCCCAGTGCGGGTTGTTCCACCTCGCCGCACTGGCAGGGCTACGGGGACCATTCAACCTGGTAAGGATGGAGAGGCTCGGTGCTCAAGAGCGCGTGTCCTCCTTCACGGTCCGGTATATCCGGTGCCACCTTCCCGCCCCAGCCCAGTACCACCAGTGCCTACACCACGCACCAGGCTTCCAGTGCATCGTCAGAGCCCTGTTCCTCCTCCCCGCACTCGCCCTGAGGTGCGTGCCCTAGGCCCGGTACCTCCAGTTCCGGCACCACGCATCAGGCCTATAGTGCGTCTCAGCCGGCCAGAGTATGCCGTCTGCCCAGCGGTGCCTGAACTGCCCGTCTGCCCAGCGGCGCCTGAACCGCCCGTCTGCCCAGCGCCGTCTGAGCCGTCCGTCTGCCCAGCGCCGTCTGAGCCATTCGTCTGCCCAGCGCCGTCTGAGCCGTCCGTCTGCCCAGCGCCGTCTGAGCCGTCCGTCTGCCCAGCGCCGTCTGAGCCGTCCTTCTGCCCAGCGCCGTCTGAGCCGTCCGTCTGCCCAGCGCCGTCTGAGCCGTCCGTCTGCCCAGCGCCGTCTGAGCCGTCCGTCTGCCCAGCGCCGTCTGAGCCGTCCGTCTGCCCAGCGCCGTCTGAGCCGTCCGTCTGCCCAGCGCCGTCTGAGCCGTCCGTCTGCCCAGCGCCGTCTGAGCCGTCCGTCTGCCCAGCGCCGTCTGAACCGTCCGTCTGCCCAGCGCCGTCTGAGCCGTCCGTCTGCCCAGCGCCGTCTGAGCCGTCCGTCTGCCCAGCGCCGTCTGAGCCGTCCGTCTGCCCAGCGCCGTCTGAGCCGTCCGTCTGCCCAGCGCCGTCTGAGCCGTCCGTCTGCCCAGCGCCGTCTGAACCGTCCGTCTGCCCAGCGCCGTCTGAGTCGTCCGTCTGCCACGAGCCATTAGAGCCGTCCGTCTGCCACGAGCCATTAGAGCCGTCCGTCAGTCAGGAGCCGCCAGAGCCGTCCGTCAGTCAGGAGCCGCCAGAGCCGTCCGTCAGTCAGGAGCCGCCAGAGCCGTCCGTCAGTCAGGAGCCGCCAGCCAGTCAGGAGCCGCCAGAGCCGCCAGCCAGTCAGGAGCCGCCAGAGCCGCCAGCCAGTCAGGAGCCGCCAGAGACGTCAGCCAGTCAGGAGCCGCCAGAGCCGCCAGCCAGTCAGGAGCCGCCAGAGCCGCCAGCCAGTCAGGAGCCGCCAGAGCCGCCAGCCAGTCAGGAGCCGCCAGAGCCGCCAGCCAGTCAGGAGCCGCCAGAGCCGCCAGCCAGTCAGGAGCCGCCAGAGCCGCCAGCCAGTCAGGAGCCGCCAGAGCCGCCAGCCAGTCAGGAGCCGCCAGAGCCGCCAGCCAGTCAGGAGCCGCCAGAGACGCCAGCCAGTCAGGAGCCGCCAGAGACGCCAGCCAGTCAGGAGCCGCCAGAGACGCCAGCCAGTCAGGAGCCGCCAGAGACGCCAGCCAGTCAGGAGCCGCCAGAGACGCCAGCCAGTCAGGAGCCGCCAGAGACGCCAGCCAGTCAGGTGCCGCCAGAGACGCCAGCCAGTCAGGAGCCGCCAGAGACGCCAGCCAGTCAGGAGCCGCCAGAGACGCCAGCCAGTCAGGAGCCGCCAGAGACGCCAGCCAGTCAGGAGCCGCCAGAGACGCCAGCCAGTCAGGAGCCGCCAGAGACGCCAGCCAGTCAGGAGACGCCAGAGACGCCAGCCAGTCAGGAGACGCCAGCCAGTCAGGAGCCGCCAGAGAAGCCAGCCAATCAGGAGCCGCCAGAGAAGCCAGCCAGTCAGGAGCCGCCAGAGACGCCAGCCAGTCAGGAGCTGCCAGAGCTGCCCTACAGTCATGAGCTGCCCTTCAGTCATGAGCTGCCCTCCAGTCATGAGCTGCCCTCCAGTCATGAGCTGCCCTCCAGTCATGAGCTGCCCTCCAGTCCGGAGCTGCCACTCAGTCCGGAGCTGCCACTCAGTCCGGAGCTGCCACTAGTCCGGAGTTGCCTCTGTCCTGAGCTACCTCTCTGTCCTGAGCTACCTCTCTGTCCTGAACTACCTCTCTGTCCTGAGTTGTCTCCTCTATTGTAGAGGGGAGTTGGTGAAGGTTCCTGAACCATGGTCGGGGGCGAGGGTCGCCACTCAAGGGACGCTAAGGAGGTGGACAAAGACAATGGTGGAGTGGTGCCCTCGTCCACCGCCGGAGCCGCCACCGCGGACAGATGCCCACCCAGACCCTCCCCTTGAGTTTTAGGGGGTTCTGTCACGTTCCTGACCTGTTTTGTATGTGTTTAGTTGGTCAGGACGTGAGCTGGGTGGGAATTCTATGTTGTGTGTCTAGTTTGTCTGTTTCTATGTCAGCCTAGTGTGGGTTCTCAATCAGAGACAGATGGTAGTCGTTGTCTCTGATTGAGACTCATATATAGGAGGCTTGTTTTGTGTTGGGATTTTGTGGGTGTTTGTTTCCTGTCTGTTGTGTTTGTTCTGCACCAGATGGGACTGTCTCGGTTTTCACGGTTTGTTATTTTGTTTGTTGTTTATAGTGTTCACTTGTTATTATATTAAACATGTTGAGCACTGGCTACACTGCATTTTGGTCCTCTCTTTCACCCCAGGAAGAAAGCCGTTACAAGTACACACTGGCAGAATACCTGACCACTGTGACTGACCCAAATTTAAGGAACGCTTTGAGTATGTACAGACTCAGTCAGCAGTGGTTCCTCCTTTAAAAGTTGCGAGTTTACACCGCGGGATATAGAGGTAATTTGTGGTCTAGTACGGTACCCTGCGTCACCACTTCATTGCTCCAGACCAGCACAAGGGGGAGTTAGAGCACTGATTATGCTTTGGGATCCTACTGTGTCTCTAACTGACAATGAATGGGCGACATAAACCTAAATAGAAACTGATAATTGTTCACGACTTCAGTATTACTTACTAAAACTGTTGTTACACTAAGGTTTTAATAATTTTATTTTGTTAGGATTATTTGGCTCTTACTGTAGTAGTGTAGCCCACTCCCGACCAGTCATGTTGTACAGCGCCTGAGTGGCCCAACGGTCTAAGACACTGCATAACAGTGTTATGTGTTGCTACAGATGCTGGTTCAATACCGTGCCGGCCTTGACTGGGAGACCCATGAGATGACAGTAAGTTTTTGGTTTTTCTCCTTCTAAAAACAGAAACAAATAATTCTAAATGACAAACTGGCTTTATTTACAAATTAGTAACAATGTCTCACCCCATGTTCAAGAATGGTCTTTTTCCTCGCTCATTTTACGTCATTTGAAAACAAAATCATCTCTAAAATATTTAAGGTGCATTACACTAATAATGGCGCTGACTAGGGAAACGTTCCCACTGTTCTGTTCTTAGTGCCAGTCTGCACGTTCAAACTAAAACAATGTAACTAACAATGGCATCTGTATGCTTTCATTAATAAAATAATGATTAAAATACTCTTTCAAAATGCTGATGTTTATTTAGTTATGGATCCATAACGAATTACTATGGGAATAAATATCCCTGAATCACAGAAATATCCTCCAAACCTCTATATGCAATTTTTGGCGTAGTCACATCATATTTTTCGATATACTGTAGGCCTACCGTAGGCGACATGAGTCTCACTAGTGTTGAGTAATGTGCTGTTAAAAGTGGTGTAGGTCTTATTTATTTAAAGCATATTGAAGTTAGAAGCAATAGGATTTGAAGCAATAGCCTACAACTATTTCAGCACCGTTTCGCGCTGCACTGAGACAAGCATGGGGACTGGTCTTGATAAATCAATGAGATTTTTATGTTCACTGAATCTCCGTTTGTCTATTGGTTAGTGTGTATGCTTTTAGTGTAACCTTTATTTAACTAGGCAAGACAGTTTACAAGGACAGCCTACTCCTCATTTACAAGGACAGCCTACTCCTTCCTCCCCGTCGGGGAATTGAACCCCTCTAGTACAACCATTATTGAAGGTGTTTCTCAAAGATGCCCTCTGGTGCCCAAATGTTTCTCAAAAATGCCCTCTGGTGGTCAAACTAGCACTAACTAGCATTAATGGTACGAGTGGTTCACACTTAATTAACATGCCATAGAACACAGGTGTCAAACTCATTCCACGGGGGGCCGAGTGTCTGCGGGTTTTCGCTCCTCCCTTGTACTTGATTGATGAATTAACATCACTAATTAGTTAGGAACTCCCCACACCTGGTTGTCTAGGGCTTTATTGAAAGGAAAAACGAAAACCCTGCAGACACTAGGCCCTCCGTGGAATGAGTTTGACACCCCTGCCATAGAATGTGTGTGTGCGTGCGTACGTGCGTGCTTGTTTGTGTGTGTACTCACTGATCCCTGAGGGTAGAGTGAAGGGCTGGGCAGAGGCCAGGCCAGGATGGGGGATAGACTGGCTGTGCTGGGGGAACAGCTGCTGGGAACCCCATACAAACACCTCACAGGAGGAAGAGGAACCTGGGGTTAGGAACACACACAGACGGGCGGACGGACACACACACACAGACACAGATGGAGAAACACACACAGACAGAGACACACACACACAGCTTTATGTTAGCCCTCTATTCTTTCATTCACAGGCGGTTATGTTAAGTATGACACACCCAGCTACTATAAATGACATCCTCTGAGCCTGCCTGTGGTTTTCCATTGGCCTACTACACAGAGCGGTTTCCCATTGGCCTACTACACAGAGCGGTTTCCCATTGGCCTACAACACTGACAGGCTCTTCCGTTTCAACAGGCTCGTCCGCTGCGACGTCCCCTGGAGGCCCATCTGCAAGCCTGCTAGCCCTGGCCAGCTAGCTGTCTGAATCGCCGTCTCCGGCTCGCCTAGCTACTCACTGGACCCTATGATCACTCGGCTACACATGCCTCTCCCTAATATCAATATGCCTTGTCTATTGCTGTTTTGGTGAGTGATTATTGTCTTATTTCACTGTAGAGCCTCCAGCCCTGCTCAAAATGCCTTAGCTAGACCTTTTGTTCTACCCCCACACACTTCATCTGGCTTAAATGGTGGCTCTAGAGACAAAATCTCTCTCATAGTCACTCAATGCCTAGGTTTACCTACACTGTACTCACATCCTACCATACCATTGTCTGTACATTATGCCTTGAATCTATTCTTCCTCGCCCAGAAATCGGCTCCTTTTACTCTCCGTTCCGAACGCACTAGACGACCAGTTCTTGTAGCCTTTAGCCGTACCCTTATCCTACTCCTCCTCTGTTCCTCTGGTGATGTAGAGGTTAACCCAGGCCCTGCAGCCCCCAGCACCACTCCCATTCCTCAGGTACTCTCATTTGTTGACTTCTGTAACCGTAAAAGCCTTGGTTTCAAGCATGTTAACATTAGAAGCCTCCTCCCTAAGTTTGTTTTATTCACTGCTTTAGCACACTCCACCAACCCGGATGTCCTAGCCGTGTCTGAATCCTGCCTTAGGAAGGCCACCAAAAATCCAGAAATGTATATCCCTAACTATAACATTTTCCGACAAGATAGAACTGCCAAGGGGGGGGGGGGGGGGGGTTGCAATCGAATACAGAGATAGCCTGCAGAGTTCTGTCTTACTTTCCAGCTCTGTGCCCAAAAGAATTGAGCTTTTACTTTTAAAAATCCACTCTCTCACCGTTGACGCTTGTTATAGACCCCCTTCAGCCCCCAGCTGTGCCCTGGACACCATATGTGAATTGATTGCCCCCCATCTATCTTCAGAGTGTGTTCTGTTAGGTGACCTTAACACCCCGGCCGTCCTACAATCGAAGCTAGATGCCCTCAATCTCACACGATCAAGAAACCTACCAGGTACAACCGTAAATCCATAACCATGGGCACCCTCTTAGATATCTTCCTGATCACCTTGCCCTCTAAATACACCTCTGCTGTCTTCAACCAGGATCTCAGCCATCCCTGCCTCATTGCCTGCGTGTGTAACGGGTTGTCGGTTAAACGACCACCCCTCATCACTGTCAAACGCTCCCTAAAACACTTCAGCGAGCAGGCCTTTCTAATCGACCTCGCCCGGGTATCCTGGAAGGATATTGATCTCATCCCGTCAGTAGAGGATGCCTGGTTGCTTTTTAAAAGTGCTTTCTTCACCATTTTAAAAAGCCTGCACCATTCAAAAAAAGTAGAACTAAGAACAGATATACAGTTGGAAGTTTACATACACCTTACCCAAATACATTTAAACTCAGTTTTCACAATTCCTGACATTTAATCTGAGTAAAATGACCTGTTTTAGGTCAGTTAGGATCACCACTTCATTTTAAGAATGTGTAATGTCAGAATAATATTAGACAAAATTGTTTATTTCGGTTTTTATTTCTTTCATCACATTCCCAGTGGGTCAGAAGTTTACATAAATATTTGGTAGCATTGCCTTTAAATTGTTTAACTTGGGTCAAACGTTTCAGGTAGCCCAATTTTGGCCCATTCCTCCTGACAGAGCTGGTGTAACTGAGTCAGGTTTGTAGGCCTCCTTGCTCACATACGCTTTTTCAGTTCTGCCCACAAATTTTCCATAGGATTGAGGTCAGGGCTTTATGATGGCCACTCCAATACCTTAGATTTTGTTGTCAAAGCCATTTTGCCACAACTTTGGAAGTATGCATGGGGTCATTGTCCATTTAGAAGACCCATTTGCGACCAAGCTTTAACTTCCTGACTGATGTCTTGAGATGTTGCTTCAATATATCTACATAATTTTCCTCCCTCATGATGCCATCTATTTTGTGAAGTGCACTTGTCCCTCCTGCAGCAAAGCACCCCCACAACATGATGCTGTCACCCCCGTGCTTCACGGTTGGGATGGTGTTCTTCGGCTTGCAAGCATCCCCCTTTCTTCAACCAAACATAGCGATGGTCATTACGGCCAAACAGTTTTATTTTTGTTTCATCAGACCAGAGGACATTTCTCCAAAAAGTACAATATTTGTCCCCATGTGCAGTTGCAAACTGTAGTCTGGCTTTTTATGGCAGTTTTGGAGCAGTGGTTTCTTCCTTGCTGAACGGCCTTTCAGGATATGTCGATATAGGACTCGTTTTACTGTGGATATAGATACTTGTACCAGTTTCCTCCAGCATCTTCACAAGGTCCTCAGACTTGTGGAGGTCTACAATTTTTTTCTGAGGTCTTGGGGGATTTCTTTTGATTTTCCCATGATGTCAAGCAAAGAGGCTCTGACTTTGAAGGTAGGCCTTGAAATACATCCACAGGTACTACTCCAATTGACTCAAATTATGTAAATTATCAGAAGCTTCTAAAGCCATGACATCATTTTCTGGAATTTTCCAAGCTGTTTAAAGGCACAGTCAACTTAGTGTATGAAAACTTCTGATCCACTGCAATTGTGATACAGTGAATTAAGTGAAATAATCTGTTAGAAAAATTACTTGAGTCATGCACAAAGTAGATGTCCTAACCCACTTGCCAAAACAATTTGTTTGTTAACAAGACAATTGTGGAGTGGTTGAAAAACGAGTTGTAATGACTCCAACCTAAGTGTATGTAAACTTCTGACTTCAACTATAGCCCTTGGTTCACTCCAGACTTGACTGCCCTTGACCAGCTCAAAAACATTAGGTGGCATTCTGCATTAGCAACGAATAGTCCCCGCGATATGCAACTTTCAAGGAAGTCAGGAACCAAAATACTCAGTCAGTTAGTAAAGCTAAGGCTAGCTTTTTCAAACAGAAATGTGCATCCTGTAGCACTAATTCCAAAACGTTTTGGTACACTGCAAAGTCCATGGAGAGTAAGAGCACCTCCTCCAAGCTGCCCATTGCACTGAGGATAGGAAACACTGTCACCACCGATAAATCTACAATCATTTCAATAAGTATTTTTCTATGGCTGGCCATGCTTTCCACCTGGCTACCCCTACCCCGGTCAACATCTCTGCAGCAACTTGCCCAAGCCCCTCCCCCGCTTCTCCTTCACCCAAATCCAGACAGGTGATGTTCTGAAAATCAGCTGGGCTAGACAATCTGGACCCTCTCTTTCTAAAATTATCCTCCGAAATTGTTGCAACCCCTATTACTAGTCTGTCCAACACCCCTTTCGTATCGTCTGAGATCCCCAAAGATTGGAAAGCTGCCGCGGTCATTCCCCTCTTCTAAGGGGGAGACACTCTAGACCCAAACTGTTATAGACCTATATCCTTCCTGCCCTGCCTTTTTAAAATCTTCGAAAGCCAAGTTTTTGTATTTTTTTTTCACCTTTATTTAACCAGGTAAGCTAGTTACAACTGCGACCTGGCCAAGATAAAGCAAAGCAGTGCGACACAAACAACAACACAGAATTACACATGAAATAAACAAGCATACTGTAATAACACAATAGGAAAAAAAGGGGGGGGAAAGTCTATATACAGTGTTTAGCAAATTAACACTGGAGTGATAGATGAGCAGATGGTGATGTGCAAGTAGAAATACAGGTGTGCAAAAGAGCAGAAAAGTAAATAAAAACAATATGGGGATGAGGTAGGCAGATTGGGTGGGCAATTTACAGTTGGGCTATGTACAGCTGCAGCGATCGGTTAGCTGCTCAGATGCTGATGAAAGCCAAGTGAACAAACAGATCACCGACCATTTTGAATCCCAATGTACCTTCTCCACTATGCAATCTGGTTTCCTAGCTGGTCATGGGTGCCCCTCAGCCACACTCAAGGTCCTAAATGATATCATAACCGCCATCGATAAAAGACAGTACTGTGCAGCCGTCTTCATCGACCTGGCCAATTCTTTCGACTCTGTCAATCACTGCATTCTTATTGGCAGCCTCAATAGCCTTAGCTTCTCTAATGACTGCCTCGCCTGGTTCACCAACTACTTCTCAGATAGAGTTCATTGTGTCAAATCGGAGGGCCTGTTGTCCGGACCTCTGGCAGTCTCTATGGGGGTGCCACAGGGATCAATTCTCGGGCCGACTCTTTTCTCTGTATATATCAATGATGTCGCTCTAGCTGCTGGTGATTCTTTGATCCACCTCTACGCAGATGACACCATTCTGTATACATCTGGCCCTTCTTTGGACACTGTGCTAACAACCCTCCAAACGAGCTTCAATGCCACACAACACTCCTTCCGTGGCCTCCAACTGCTTTTAAATGCTAGTAAAACTAAGTGCATGCTCTTCAACCGATTGCTGCCCACACCCTCCTGCCCGACTAGCATCACAACTCTGGACGGTTCTGACTTAGAATATGTGGACAACTACAAATACCTAGGTGTCTGGTTAGACTGTAAACTCTCCTTCCAGACTCACATTAAGACTTCTTCAGGCTAGGGTCTATTTTTCTCCACTTCCTGTCTGACTGACATGCCCAAAGTAAACTGCCTGTTACTTAGGCCCAGAAGCCAGGATATGCATGTAATTGGTACCATTGGATAGAAAACACGTTGAAGTTTGTAGAAATACTACACTGAATGGTTTCCCATTGGCCTACTACACTGAGCGGTTTCCCATTGACCTACTACACTGAGCGGTTTCCCATTGACCTACAACACTGAGCCTTCTGGGAAACTCACATCATAGAGATTACCTACTTCACTTATGTGGAATGCACTGCTCCAATATACATAAGGACTTTTGTCGCCTTACTCCCTCCTGTCTGTGCACACAAACCATGTTTTGTCAACAGTAGATTGGGGACACATTAGCTATGCCTGGTAAGTATCATATCTGCACCTTACCATCTCTGCACCACATAAGCCACGTCACCATCTCTGTACCACATGAGACACTTCTTTATCTCTGTACCACATGAGACACTTCTTTATCTCTGCACCACATGAGACACTTCTTTATCTCTGCACCACATGAGACACTTCTTTATCTCTGCACCACATGAGACACTTCTTTATCTCTGCACCACATGAGACACTTCTTTATCTCTGCACCACATGAGACACTTCTTTATCTCTGCACCACATGAGACACTTCTTTATCTCTGTACCACATGAGACACTTCTTTATCTCTGTACCACATGAGACACTTCTTTATCTCTGCACCACATGAGACACTTCTTTATCTCTGCACCACATGAGACACTTCTTTATCTCTGCACCACATGAGACACTTCTTTATCTCTGCACCACATGAGACACTTCTATATCTCTGCACCACATGAGACACTTCTTTATCTCTGCACCACATAAGCCACGTCACCACCTCTGCACCACATACGCCACGTCACCACCTCTGCACCACATAAGCCACGTCACCACCTCTGCACCACATAAGCCACGTCACCACCTCTGCACCACATACGCCACGTCACCATCTCTGCACCACATACGCCACGTCACCATCTCTGCACCACATAAGCCACGTCACCATCTCTGCACCACATAAGCCACTTCAGAGCACGCGGAGAAGAACTAATGAATACAAAATGGCACCGTAGCAAAATGTCAACATAGAAGATTTTAGATTGCAAAGACAAATACAGAGGACGTGGTTTGTAGAGAAGGTCACATGAGGTCACCTTCGGTGACGACCAAAAGAAGAGTGTCTGCTCCTTTGTTGAGAGACTCTACTTGTTGAGCTCTGCTGCTGACAGGCAGAGGCCTAGGGTTCTGGAAGTGCCCTCCACTCCACTGGAACAGCACACAGCCATCGCCCGTCTTCATCCTCACACAGGCAACCAGGTAGAGGCTGGTCCCATGGGAGAAGGGAGACACGATGAGGACACCCTGAAGCTCCAGGCTCTGATGGAGAGCCAAGACACTTCCGGTCCAAACGAACACCTGGTAGAAACAAGACAAGTTAGCTACTAGCTAGTCGAGATCATCTCCAGGTGGTGTGGTCTAAATCCATTGGCCGTTTTAATTTGAATGACAATCGTAATGTGGTGGTGTGCATGTGGATATCATGTCCTGAAGCAACTGTACTGTACAGGTATGTCTCATAGGTTATGGCAAGTTCATTTTAACCCCCAAACTCACCTGGCTTGAGGCAATCAAGTAGTGTCTTTTTTCAATGGAGAAGTGTTTAACATCAAGAGCTTCAACAGCCAGTGATTGTTCCTATGGGGAAAAGGTTTGATGTTGTATAGAAGGAATACATTACTCAACATAATGCCACTGATATGGAGTGACTGTCAAAAAGAGAACTAGCCATAGGAACAGAAGACCAATGAGTGAGTGATTTATAGTAAGTAATCGATTACTATGTAGATCTTACATAATGTCTGCAGGCAGAAAACACATCATAAGGACCAGAAATTAAAAGACAACAGTCAAGTCCAAAAAGTAACAGTCTTCACCAGGGTTAGATTGAGGTCCTGTTGCACTCTGAACAGGCTGAGGTTGACAGCAGGGGAGTCCGGGAGGGCGCCATGTGTGATCGCTACATAGGATGAGCCATTCACAGAGAAACCCACACACATCCCAGGGTCCTGGATCGTCACCGACTGAAAACAAGAGAGAAATATATGTATATATATTTTAGCCATTTAGCAGATGGTCTTATCCAGAGCGACATACAGGATCAATTAGGGTTAAGTGCCTTGCTCAAGGGCAAGGGATTTTCACCTAGTTGGCTTTTCACCTAGCAAGGCATTTTCACCTAAACATTTTCACCTAGTTGGCTCGGGGATTCAAACCAGCAATCTTTCGGTTACTGGCCCAACGCTCTTAACCACTAGACTACCTGCCGCCCTATAGTGCAATCAGGCATCATGATATACTGTAAATAGACTGATGCATATGTGTATGCAACACAAAGCTAGGCAGTTTTCTAAAAGCTGTTGTGGGTGAGTCGTTAATGTCTTCCTTCCCTTGTTAACCACTACCCCTTCATCTTTCTGGCCTCCTATGTAGTTCAACTACCGTCCCTACAGTGCCTCCAGTAACTGTTCACATCCCTTGACTTTTTCCAACATGTTTTGTGTTACAGCCTGAATTAAAAATTGATTCAATTGAGATTTTGTGTCACTGGCCTAAACACAATACCCCATAATGTCAAAGTGGAATTATGTTTTTAGAAATGTTTACAAATGTATTAAAAATGAAAAGCTGAAATGTGTTGAGTCAATAAGTATTCAACACCTTTGTTATGGTAAGCTTAAATAAATTCAGGAGTAAAAATGTGCTTAATAAGTCATATAATACGTTGCATGGACTCACTTTGGCAATAATAGTATTCAACATGATTGTTTAATGAATACCTCATCTCTGTACCACACACATACAGATCACTGTAAGGTCCCACAGTTGAACAGTGAATTTCAAGCACAGATTCAACCACAAAGACCAGGGAGGTTTTCCCATGCCTCACAAAGAAGGGAATTTATTGGTAAAAAAAAAGAAGCAGATACTGAATAACACTTTGATCATGGTAAAGTTATTAATTACACTTTGGATGGTGCATCAATACACTCAGTCACTACAATGATATTGGCATCCTTCCTAACTCAGTAGCTGGAGAGAAGCAAACCGCTCTGGAATTTCACCATGAGGCCAATGATGGCTTTAAAAAGTTAGAATTTAATGGAAAGGAAAAAACTGAGGAAACTAGTGGCCTAGTTACAGTTTTGACTTAAATCAGCTTGAAAATCTATGGCAAGACTTGAACATGGCTGTCTAGCAATGATCAACAACCAACTTGACAGAGATTGAAGAATTTAACTAAATAAATGTGTAAGTATTGTACAATCCAGGTGTGCAAAGCTCTTAGAGACTTACCCAGAAAGACTCACAGCTCTAAGAGACTTACCCAGAAAGACTCACAGCTCTAAGAGACTTACCCAGAAAGACTCACAGCTCTAAGAGACTTACCCAGAAAGACTCACAGCTCTAAGAGACTTACCCAGAAAGACTCACAGCTGTAATCACTGCCAAAGGTTATTCTAACATGTTTTGACTCAAGGGTGTGAATACTTATGTAAATTATATATTTCTGTATTTCATTTTCAATAAATGTACAAATATTTCTAGAAATATGTTTTCACTTTGTCATGGAGTATTGTGTATAGACGGGGGAGAAAAGTCAAGGGATATGAATACTTTCTGAAAGCACTGTATGTAGTTCAGCTATTGTACCCATGTAGTTTAGCCTAGCACAGGCCAAGGTGGAGCTTATAGCTAAGCCTATAAGTGGCCGAGATAAGCTATGCAATAAGTTATATCAGAGGTCAATATGGAGCTTTTTGCTTAGCCTATCAGGGGTCAAGATGGATATTTTTGCTTTGCCTAAAAGAGGAAAATATGCAGCATATTGCTTAGCCAATTACCATATTACTTACTGCTGCCACATCCTCTCCGATCTCCACCTGCTTAGGGTGTAGGGTCTAGGGGTCGATATGGAATTGGGCTATAGGATAGAGTTTAGATACATCACTAGATTACCTGTATAGGCACCAACACCCCCTGCCACCTGTAAAGAGTGGCGTGGGTCTGGTTGGAGCCTCCAGTTGAGGGCCTGTCTAGCCTCATGGCCAGAGGAGAGGCTCCACCAGCCAGGGAACACCAGCCTGATGTGGGAAGATCTGGGAAGATCTGATACACTGCCATCACTGGAAGACTCCCCTCTGAAAATTGACTAGTATAATCACTGTATATCATAGTGAACATATGAATACAGACCTGGAAATGAAATGACCACTATATTTTGTACTGAGGGCATATGACATTAACTGAGTGCAGAAATGAAGTTCCTAGCCCATCTTACCCACGGCAACAGCTGTGTCCGACTGAGTATCCCACTCCACACTGACCGCTGCCTCCAGACCTTTACTGCGGGACACAGTCAAGAACACGGTCCTACCGCCCTCCTTCCCCACCACAGAGCTATCAGTCCTGCAGAGATAGATGTACATGTGTGACGTGTGTGAGCGTGTGTGTGTGTGTGAGCGTTTGTGTGTGTGTGCGTGCGTGCATGTTTGTATGTGTGATTGCATGTATGCGCATGTGCGTGTGAGTGTGATCCAGTGTTCGCTCACCTGTTGAGGGAGGAGGCGATGCGGAAGAGGCCCAGAGGGGCGGAGTTTTGCAGCACAGTGATGACTGTGTAGAGTGTGTCTCCAAGCCGCGCCCCTCCAGTTGGACTGGACAGGGTCACCGTGAATGTCTCGTTCACCTCAAGCTCAGCGTCCAGAACTGCCCAGATCTCCAAAGTCTACAACGTCAACACGTCAGAGAACATCAACCAACACGTCAGAGAACATCAACCAACACGTCAGAGATCATCAACCAACACGTCAGAGATCATCAACCAACACGTCAGCGATCATCAACCAACACGTCAGAGATCATCAACCAACACGTCAGAGAACATCAACCAACACGTCAGAGAACATCAACCAACACGTCAGAGATCATCAACCAACACGTCAGAGATCATCAACCAACACGTCAGAGATCATCAACCAACACGTCAGAGATCATCAACCAACACGTCAGAGAACATCAACCAACACGTCAGAGATCATCAACCAACACATCAGAGATCATCAACCAACACGTCAGAGAACATCAACCAACACGTCAGAGATCATCAACCAACACATCAGAGATCATCAACCAACACGTCAGAGAACATCAACCAACACGTCAGAGAACATCAACCAACACGTCAGAGAACATCAACCAACACGTCAGAGAACATCAACCAACACGTGAGAGATCATCAACCAACACGTCAGAGATCATCAACCAACACGTCAGAGATCATCAACCAACACGTCAGAGATCATCAACCAACACGTCAGAGAACATCAACCAACACGTCAGAGATCATCAACCAACACATCAGAGATCATCAACCAACACGTCAGAGAACATCAACCAACACGTCAGAGATCATCAACCAACACATCAGAGATCATCAACCAACACGTCAGAGAACATCAACCAACACGTCAGAGAACATCAACCAACACGTCAGAGAACATCAACCAACACGTGAGAGATCATCAACCAACATGTCAGAGATCATCAACACGTCAGAGAACATCAACCAACACGTCAGAGAACATCAACCAACACGTCAGAGATCATCAACCAACACGTCAGAGATCATCAACCAACACGTCAGAGATCATCAACCAACACGTCAGAGATCATCAACCAACACGTCAGAGATCATCAACCAACACGTCAGAGATCATCAACCAACACGTCAGAGATCATCAACCAACACGTCAGAGCACATCAACACGTCAGAGATCATCAACACGTCAGAGATCATCAACACGTCAGAGATCATCAACACGTCAGAGATCATCAACACGTCAGAGATCATCAGCACGTCAGAGATCATCAGCACGTCAGAGATCATCAGCACGTCAGAGATGAGAATATAAAGGGCTTTATAGCCTCCCTGACCTCTGTGCTTCCAAGGTACTGAAACACATCAAGAGAGGATTTCTATACCTAACAGCCTTTGATATTCTCCAAATAACACTCCTCTTGCCTTTATATCAATTATCTGAATTATCCAATTCATCTCTTCAATCTTTTCAATCAATTATCCAATATATATCTTCAATCTTTTCAATCAATTATCCAATATATATCTTCAATCAATTATCCAATATTTTTTTTCAATTTATTCAATCAATTATCCAATATATATATTCAATCAATTCATTTAATTATACAATATATATCTTCAATCTTTTCAATCAATTATCCAATATATATATTCAATCAATTCATTTAATTATCCAATATATATCTTCAATTTATTCAATCAATTATCCAATATATATCTTCAATCTATTCAATCAGTTCAATCAGTTCTCCTGTATCTATACCAGGGATGGGCAACTGGCGGATTTTTGTAGGTCCACGGATCAATTTCCACAAAATAAAAATGTTTTGGAATCCAGTCGGCTTCTCAACTTACTGTTGAAAGTTAGAATAGTAGAATACACAAGGTGCAATATTTGAATTTTTTCTCTTGTTATGTCAGTCACTCAATTAGCCCATGTCAGCTAAAAAGTAGATTTTGTTAGTCACTCTCACTCACAAACATTTCTCTCCACAAAATGTGTATAATTGCAGAAAAGTAGCTGTAAAATTGCTAAATATTTTCTCCGCACCATGGCAAAATGTGTAGAATTGCTCTAAAACTTAAACATTGATGTTTTCCTCTCAACTGTCAAGAGAGGGGCCGCTGAAATGTTTTGCTTTGATCCCACTGACCTTGACCTTGACTCCGTCCTCCAGCACCACAAAGCCCTGCCAGGGTATGAGGTCGTCCTGGGCCAGTGTTCCGTTGGCGTTTGTAATGGTAAACTGGACAGTGACGGTGCCGAAGGTGCCCTGGGGTGGGTCACGCACAACGTACAGGGTGGCAACGCTCTCCCCCAGCCCGGACAGCGACGTGGGCTCCCTCAGCAGGAAGGGCTGGCTGCTGTTGAAGGATATGACACCGTGGCCATCGTCGCTGGCCAAGATGTTCACCGTTACTACAGGCGACAGGGGAGAAAGGGAGAGCAGTTTTCACCAGAGAGTATGTCATATTTCACATATTTACACCACTTCCTGTTTTATATTGTGTTGAAGGTACTTTTTGTAAAGTCTACGTCAGTGTTTCCCAACTCCAGTCCTCCAGTTCCCCCAACAGCACACATTGATGTTGTAGCCCCAGACAAAAATACCTGATTCAACTTATTGAGGGCCTGACAAGTTGAATCAGGTATGTTTGTCCGGAGCAACAACAAAAATGTGTACTGTTGGGGGTACTGGAGGACTAGAGTTGGGAAACACTGACGTAGACTTTACAAAAAGTACCTTCAACACAATATAAAACAGGAAGTGGTGTAAAGTACTTACGTAAAAATACTTTAAAGTACGACTTAAGCATTTTTTTGGCGTATCTGTACTTTACAATTTATATTTTTGACAACTTTTACTTTACTCCTCAAGAAAATATTGTACTTTTTACTCCATACATTTTTCCTGACACCCAAAAGTACTCGTTACATTTTTAATGCTTAGCAGAACAGGAAAATTGTCAAATTCATGCATTTATCAAGAGAACATCCCTGGTCATCCCTTTTGTCTCTGATCTGGCGGACTCACTAAACACAAATGCTTCATTTATAACGTGTCAGAGTGTTGGAGTGTGCTCCTGGCTATCTGTAAATTTTGAAAAACAAGGAAATGGTGCCGTCTGGTTTGCTTTACAGAAGGAATCTGAAAATATGTATACTTTTACTTTTGTTACTTAAGTATATTTGAGAAATTACATTTACTTTTAATACTTAAGCATATTTAAACCAAATACTTTTAGACTTTTACTCAAGTAGTATTTTATTGGGTGACTTTCACTTTTACTATGAAGGTATCTTTACTTTTACTGAAATATGACATTTGGGTACTTTTTCCACCACTGAAAACAGGTTTAGTGAATGTGCATGATGCTACAGGCTTCCAGCACATCCTACCTGTGGTATTGGCTCCCAGCTTTAGCCCAGATGATGGATTAGCCAGAATGAGCTGGAACCTTTCAGCTCCCTCTGGGATGACGTCATCAATGATCTGCACCTCAACAAACTGATGCCTCTCGCCATCAGCGAAGTGGAGCATCTGAAGAACAAACAAAAGGTACTGTATGAACTCACAATAGAGCATGATGTGTTTAGTCTCATTGTTGGGGCCCAGAGTTTTCCCAGGTCAGATCACCTGGTCAGGAAAAACTCCTGGGCCATGTTCAATAGCCAAAAGTTGTCGAACCCTGCAGATGGAAATAACACGAATACAGTGTACGTCAGAGAGGCATGTTTGTTCTACATAGCATATTTTTTATCTGAACGTTCCATAACATTGTGTCTTGCTGAGCACGCCCCTGGCCCTACATAATTTAAGAATTCTGATTGGCGATTGTTAGGGGCGTGGCCTCACCGATGGTGTGGCATTGTAGTCCAGACCCAGCTGACCTTCCAGGTTCTGAGTGTAGAAGAAGAGTGACACGTTTCCGTAGGTCGCTGAGCTCCTGTAGACCACCAGGTTCAGCATACCCATGGTCTCATTCACCTCAAAGCTACAAGGAAAAACACACAGCCAAACATCAGAAGTGTCTGCCACCTGAGGTTGAATGCACTAATTGTAAGTCTCTCTGGATAAGAACGTCTGCCTCAGTAAATGACTAAAATGTACATGTAAATGAGAATAAGGATCCCTGGGTTTTAGTCACTTGGGTGATTTATTAATTGACAGTCATGAAAGGGGACAGAAAAACAGACATCCTACTGAAGGAGGGGACCAGTATGGGCTTTTCCCAAACAAGCAACAGTGTCAGTGGGAGGGTGAATTGTACAGAGTAGAGAGAGTGTCTCTGAGTGTAGTGCTTTCAGAACCAGACTACATGTTGTAGAGGTAAGACACAAATGACAATGAAAGCCGGAGCCACTGACTTAGTATTTGTCCATTCGATGACACCTCGAATTCCATCATTGGCACCAATGCTGATTTCTGCCACCAAACCATGTGTATCTGAAGAGGAAAGGCAACATTACAATAGGAAGGGTACCTCATGTTCTAAAGTCTTGTTCAAGTAATATTATCATTCAAAAACGAGCATTATCTTCAGCATGAACACTATGACCTGAAGCTGGGCCAGAGCATCTAAAAACGCTACATAGACGGGTTGGTTGTTTAGCAACAAAACCGACGCGGTTGACTTAGATGGTTGACAACATGTAAACTATATTTAGTCTCCAATGTTTGTTGAAAACTTAATTTGCACAATGAGCACCTGTTGTCTCTCAAATACATCATTACAGTTGTTGGTTAGCTAGCTAGAGATTGTTTTGCCATATTAGTCAGGACAAAACACCTCAAAACAAGACATGGTATCAAGAACAAGATAAAACTTCTTGTCATTGTTGCTAGCTATCTGACCATCCAGATTCACAACAACACACTGCCTCTGCCCCATTGAAGTGTGCACATCATTTTCGTGTAGTTGTCAGTTAACCATTCTAATAGAACTGGAGATGAGGGACATTCACTTCTCACATGCAGCTGAGAGTCAGAGTATGTGTTGACTTATTTATAATGTCCTTAGTAGCGCTGTCTGTCTGTCTGTCTGTGTCTCTGTCTCTCTCTCCGTCTCTCTGTCCGTCTCCGTCTCTCTGTCCGTCTCCGTCTCTCTGTCCGTCTCTGTCTGTCTGTCAGTCACTCTGGGCACAGGCTGCATGAGGGCCATTTAAAGCATTTGGTTTGGCTGTCCCATTTCTCACCACACAGCGTTTTTCAGCTCGACCCAAACGGCCCCTCAAGGGAGATATCAATCATAAGAAGCGTAGCCACTGAGTGCTGGCAGATGGGCCTGTGTCTCTCCAGTCTGTTTAGTATTCTGTCTACTCATCATTTTCTTAAGTTACCCATTCATAAAATTATGGCAGAACAACAGAACGCACAAGGGAAAAGTTGGAAAACCCATAGAATTACATGTAGAACTAAAAGTGATTTGTAGGATCTCTGTGGGAAAATGCACATTTATAATGCTTTGTGATTTACATAGTTGTCCATTTGGGACTATGCCAAACCCAGCGTACCTAGTTTAGGACCGGGTGTGAGGGTGGTGATGAGTACTGCAGACGTTACGTTGACCAGGAAAAATTCCTCCAACTCAGGGATGTCATCCTGGAAAAATAAATGTATACAATTTGTATGACATATAGCCTACATTTATAGCGTATGAAAACTCCAATGAAATCCATACACATCTACAAGCCTTCCAGAGCACCAACAGAGCCAAGTGTAGGAAGTTTCCTGTGTGGGCCAGAGTTGGGTTAAATTCCACTTCAATTCAGTCAATTCTGTAGGTTAACAACAATTCCAATTCCCCAAAAATACATAGAGAGGTATTGAGGAATATTGGTATAGGAATTTCAGTTGACTTGCTGAATTGACTGAATTGAAAAGGCATTGAGCACAGCCCTGGTGGTGGTCTTACATCCAGTATGGTGACAGGGATGGCCACAGAGATCTGTCCATCCTGCAGGATTACTGAGCCCGATACAGAGAGGAAGTCCTGTCCTGGTTCAGCCAGGGCCCCGCCCCCTTCCACCTGGGAAAGGTCCTGGAGGGATCCTCGGACCGTCTCATAGCTGATATTCACTACACCTGGAAACACAACAACAATACTTAACTGATAACACGTACAGTACCAGTCAAAAGTTTGGACACGCCTACTCATTCCACGGTCTTTCTTGATTTTTACTGTTTTCTACATTGTGGAATAATAGTGAAGACATCAAAACTATGAAATAACACATATGGAATCATGTAAATTCCCAATCTGGCCCTCAAACCATCACGGTCACCTAATAATCCCCGGTTTACAATTGGCTCTTTCATCCCCCTCCTCTCCCCTGTAACTATTCCCCAGGTCGTTGCTGTAAATGAGAACGTGTTCTCAGTCAACTTACCTGGTGAAATAAATAAATAAAAATACAAATGTCGTAACCAAAAAAGTGTTAACCAAATGATATGTTATATTTGAGATTCTTCAAAGTAGCCACCCTTTGCCTTAATGACAGCTTTGCACACTCTTGACATTCTCTCAACCAGCTTGTAACCTTTATTTATCTAGGGAAGTCAGTTAAGAACAAATTCTTATTTACAATGACGGCCTACACTGGCCAAACCCGGTACGACACTGGGCCAATTGTGCCCCGCCCTATGGGACTCCCAATCACGGCCGGTTGTGATACAGCCTGGAATCGAACCAGGGTGTCTGCAGTGACACCTCAAGCACTGAGCTGCAGTGTCTTAGACCGCTGCACCACTCGGGAGCCCTTCATGAGGTTGTCACCTGGAATGCATTTCAATTAACAGTTGTGCCTTGTTAAATATTTATCTGTGGAATGTCTTTCCTTCTTAATCCGTTTGAGCCAATCAGTTGTGTTGTGACAGGAGTGGTATACAGAAGATGGCCCTATTTGGTAAAAGACCAAGTCCATATTATGGCAAGAACAGCTCAAATAAGCAAAGGAAAACAACAGTCCATCATTACTTTAAAACACGAAGGTCAGTCAATGTGGAAAATGTCAAGAACTTTGAAAGTTTCTTCAAGTGCAATCGCAAAAACCACCAAGAGCTATGTTGAAACTGGCTCTCATGAGGACCACCACAGGAAAGTAAGACCCAGAGTTACCTCTGCTGCAGAGGATAAATTTATTAGAGTTACCAGACTCAGAAATTGCTGCCCAAATAAATGCTTTACAGAGTTCAAGTAACAGACACATCTCAACATCAACTGTTTAGAGGATTAGAGGAGATTATGTGAATCAGGCCTTCATGTTCGAATTTCTGCAAAGAAAACACTACTAAAGGACACCAATCATAAGAAGAGACTTGCTTGGGCCAAGAAACACGAGCAATAGATATTAGACCAGTGGAAATCTGTCCTTTAGTCTGATGAGTCCAAATTTGAGATTTTTGGTTCCAACCGCCGTGTCTTTGTAAGACGCAGAGTAGGTAAATGGATTATCTCCGCATGTGTGGTTCCCACTGTGAACCATGGAGGAGGAGGTGTGATGGTGTGGGGGAGCTTTGCTAGTGACACTGTCTGTGATTTATTTAGAATTCAAGACACATTTAACCAGTCTGGCTACCACAGCATTCTGCAGCGATATGCCATCCCACCTGGTTTGCACTTAGTGGGACTATAATCTGTTTTTCAACAGGACAATGACCCAACACACCTCCAGGCTGTGTAAGGGCTATTTGACTAAGAAGGAGAGTGATGGAGTGCTGCATCAGATGACCTGGCCTCCACAATCACTTGACCTCAACCCAATTGAGATGGTTTGGGATGAGTTGGACAGCAGAGTGAAGGAAAAGCAGCCAACAAGTGCTCAGCATATGTGGGAACTCCTTCAAGACTGTTGGAAAACCATTCCAGCTATAGCTGGTTGAGAGAATGCCAAGAGTGTCATCGAAGCAAAGGGTGGCTACTTTGAAGAATCAAAAATCTAAAATATATTTTAATTTG
The DNA here is from genome assembly GCF_029448725.1 of Salvelinus fontinalis. Classification (NCBI taxonomy): domain Eukaryota; kingdom Metazoa; phylum Chordata; class Actinopteri; order Salmoniformes; family Salmonidae; genus Salvelinus; species Salvelinus fontinalis. Next base: position 12,280,228 of record NC_074668.1, read on the forward strand.
TGTAACACTTTTTTGGTTACTACATGGTTCCATATGTTTTATTTCATAGTTTTGATGTCTTCACTATTATTCTACAATGTAGAAAACAGTAAAAATAAAGAAAAACCCTTTATTGAGTAGGTGTGTCCAAACTTTTGACTGGTACTGTACATTACTACCTTTTCAATGAGATCACATGAAATACGATAACAGATGTGTAAACAAAACTGCATTTACACAGGCAGCCCAATTCTGATATTTTGCCACCAATTGGTCTTTTGACAAATCAGATATATTTTTGCCAAAAATTGAGTTCACGAATTTGGCTGCCTGAGTAAGCGCAGCCTAAGTGGCAAAAAGTCCGATGTTGTTTTGAGAAAATGTATCAAATGTACAGTATAGTCTGAACCTTTCCCATCATTAAGAACTGGAACTTTTCCTGCTCAGGGATAACTAACTGTCGCCACTAGTCCCAAGTCCCTATCCACGACCGACCTGAAGCCAAAAATTCTCTGTTGATGAAGACGTTGAGGTCCCAGACTGACCTGAAGCCCCAAACTCTCTGTTGATGAAGACATTGAGGGTGCCGTCGCGCTCCTCCGTGGTCAGACTGAGGGAGGACGGGGCGATGCTAAGCATCCCAAACGGCCCATCACTGGTCTCCACGGTAACCACCGCCTCGCGCCCCTGGTCATCCAGCGCTCCGTGACCCGTTACCAGAACACCTGGGGGACAAGGAGAACAGAACTGACGGATACTATCTATACAAACCCTAGTCAAACTCATCCCCAGCCTGACAGAAACTATCTATACAAACCCTAGTCAAACTCATCCCCAGCCTGACAGAAACTATCTATACAAACAGTAGTCAAACTCATCCCCAGCCTGACAGAAACTATCTATACAAACCCTAGTCAAACTCATCCCCAGCCTGACAGAAACTATCTATACAAACAGTAGTCAAACTCATCCCCAGCCTGACAGAAACTATCTATACAAACAGTAGTCAAACTCATCCCCAGCCTGACAGAAACTATCTATACAAACCCTAGTCAAACTCATCCCCAGCCTGACAGAAATTATCTATACAAACAGTAGTCAAACTCATCCCCAGCCTGACAGAAACTATCTATACAAACCCTAGTCAAACTCATCCCCAGCCTGACAGAAACTATCTATACAAACAGTAGTCAAACTCATCCCCAGCCTGACAGAAACTATAAGTACAAACAGTAGTCAAACTCATCCCCAGCCTGACAGAAACTATCTATACAAACAGTAGTCAAACTCATCCCCAGCCTGACAGAAACTATCTATACAAACAGTAGTCAAACTCATCCCCAGCCTGACAGAAACTATCTATACAAACAGTAGTCAAACTCATCCCCAGCCTGACAGAAACTATCTATACAAACCCTAGTCAAACTCATCCCCAGCCTGACAGAAACTATCAATACAAACAGTAGTCAAACTCATCCCCAGCCTGACAGAAACTATCTATACAAACCCTAGTCAAACTCATCCCCAGCCTGACAGAAATTATCTATACAAACAGTAGTCAAACTCATCCCCAGCCTTAGGGACTCATACAGACTTAACTCTTTGCTATGGTAACCTATATTGCTGATCAATGCTGCATAGAGTCATTGCCAGGCCGTCACTGTAAATAAAAAAGTGCTCTTAACTGACTCGCAATGGTTAAATAGAAGTTACATAAACAAAGATCCAAGTACATAATAGGAAATATTTTGAAATGTGCCTGTTCAGTACTTTGATGGGAAGAGAACAGAGAAGGTGATTTACCATATGTGCGAACGTTGGACAGGATCACCCTGTACAGCTCCTTCTCCTCAGGTTTTGAGTCTTTAAGCAGCTGGAGGACTATGGTGGTGTCCAGTGTTCCCTGTGTGAATGACAATATGCTCGTATTGTATACACCCAAATAAACCTTGTACTGTGCATGGCATGTAAACCATGTGAAACAGAGGAAGCAACTTGGTCAGTTTAATTTACCCCAGTGAAGAATAGTAGTCCTGAGGTGGGTGTGAAGGTCCTGGCAACGCGGGGTCCTTGGATGGCCCAGTCTACTGTGACGTTCCCCAGCCCGGGAGCTGTCCTGCTCACCAGCAGGGGCAGCCTCTCCCCTACAACACACACACGCACACACACACGGATGAACAGACGCACGCAAGCGCACACACACACACACACATACAGACGCACGCACACAAACACATGAACACACAGTGGTTGAAAAAGTACCCAGTTGTCATACTTGAGTAAAAGTAAAGATACATTCATAGAAAATTACTCAAATAAAATGACAAAAAAAATATATCAGTAAGTATCTCCAATACTCAGACATAATTTACAAACCAAGCATTTGTGTTTAGTGAGTCCGCCAGATCAGAGGCAGTAGGCATGACCAGGGATGTTCTCTTGATAAGTATGAATTTGACAATTTTCCTGTCCTGCTATGCATTCGACAATGTAACGAGTACTTTTCGGTGTCAGAGAAAATGCATGGCGTAAAAAGTACAATATTTTCTTTAGGAATTTAGTGAAGTAGAAGTAGTCAAACATTTAAATAGTAAAGTAAAGTACAGATACCCCCCCAAAAAACGTGTAAGTATTTTTACTTTACACCACTGCACACACACACACACACACACGTTAGTCACCTTTTAAGATAATACATGTGGAGCAACATTTTCATCATGCAAAATAGCACAGGCTAATTTAAAACTGTTCCTTAACAATGTGCATTATAAGCAGTGTTGGGGAGTAGTGAACTACATGTGGTTCAACTAGTCATTTAACTCCATTTTGCAGTAGCTTGGTGGAAGTTGAACTAAATTAAAATCTTGTTAGAGTTTTCAGTAGTTAATTACTTTGTTGCCCTGTAGTGTTGTAGCTAACTACTGGAACTACACACTACATTGTTTTGCAAAAAATAAAATAAAATATGCGTAAAGTAGGCAATATTTTTTCTTCTTCATGAGACCAGCTTTATTCTCATTTGAAATATTGTTAAATAGCTACACATTGTTAACATCTGACTCCAGAGTGATCTGTTTTTGCAATTTGTAGTCTATGACGTTTCAGATTTTAAATTTGATGAAGAGGTTTGGATGTGGTGAACTACATTTTCAAACTGACTTTAGTTCAGCAAACTGTATGTTTCTTAAATGGGCAATCTGCAGTAGTAATCTGCAGTATCTGCAGTAGTAATCTGCAGTATCTGCAGTAGTAATCTGCAGTATCTGCAGTAGTAATCTGCAGTATCTGCAGTAGTAATCTGCAGTATCTGCAGTAGTAATCTGCAGTATCTGCAGTAGTAATCTGCAGTATCTGCAGTAGTAATCTGCAGTATCTGCAGTAGTAATCTGCAGTATCTGCAGTAGTAATCTGCAGTATCTGCAGTAGTAATCTGCAGTATCTGCAGTAGTAATCTGCAGTATCTGCAGTAGTAATCTGCAGTATCTGCAGTAGCAATCTGCAGTAGCAATCTGCACTAGCTTCTTCCATTTTCGGGCTTTTGAATTAATGACATATAGCCCATTGATTCCTGAAAAATATAATTTATAAATGCCTCGTGAGCTTAGTTCAACTGTCGTACCCCATTAGAACCCAACATATAATCTTGTTTTCAATGTTTGTAAACAAAGTAAATGTAAACAACACTATATAGCCTCAAAACAGGGTTAAAACTATCATTTGGATATCCTGGTCAGTCCTTGCATACATAGCTCTGTTTATGAATTTGAGAGTGGTTCGACTTTTCCAGCCCTATCCCTCAGCTTTGTTATTGTTTCAACTGCTGATTGCCACTTTAAGAGGAGCTTTAATGTAACTTAACTTCTTCCAGTATTAAGTAATTGGTAGCTTGGTAAACTATATTTTTAGAGTAGATTCCACACCACTGATTATAAGGAGACTATTGTTCAACATGGGTTTAGTAAACGGTGTGATGCATGTGATCAGAGGCAGTATTTGCATTTGATTATATAGGAGGCCTTCCTGTTTATTTCTAATGTCAAGGTTATTTCTCATTTCCATTTCATCGCGCAAATGTTAGCCATAGTCCGCTGTTTTAGATGAGTAAACCAGGATATAGGACTTGAAGAGGGCAATTTGAAGGACCTTCCTTAGCTACCGTAGGTGCTTCAGAGACTCATTATATCAGTAAGTGGTGTAAGGATTTGCCACAGATAAGAGTGGAAGAGCTCTGTCATGCATGTCCAATGAGCTATGCCTGGAACTAACTGTATGAGCCACCTATTGCCACATGCTCCTCCCACTACCTGCTGCATTCCTTCATTAATTAATTGGTTGTCTCCGAATCCCACGGAGTGCAAAGCGATAAATGAGGTTGGGGTAGTGGTGTTGAGCTATGGTAACTGTGTTTGCGGTATGGTAACTGTGTTGAATGAGGTTGAGCTATGGTAGCGTTGTTGAGCTATGGTAGCGGTGTTGAGCTATGGTAACTGTGTTGAGCTATGGTAGCGGTGTTGAGCTATGGTAGCGTTGTTGAGCTATGGTAACTGTGTTGCGCTATGGTAGCGGTGTTGAGCTATGGTAACGGTGTTGAGCTATGGTAGCGGTGTTGAGCTATGGTAGCGGTGTTGAGCTATGGTAACTGTGTTGACCTATGGTAGCGGTGTTGAGCGATGGTAACTGTGTTGAGCTATGGTAGGGTGTTGAGCTATGGTAACGGTGTTGAGCTATGGTAGCGGTGTTGAGCTATGGTAGGGTGTTGAGCTATGGTAGCGGTGTTGAGCTATGGTAGCGGTGTTGAGCTATGGTAGCGGCGTTGAGCTATGGTAGCTGTGTTGCCGTATGGCAACTGTGTTGAGCTATGGTACCGGCATTGAGCTATGGTAGCTGTGTTGAGCTATGGTAGCGGTATTGAGCTATGGTAGCGGTATTGAGCTATGGTAACTGTGTTGAGCTATGGTAGCGGTGTTGAGCTATGGTAACTGTGTTGAGCTATGGTAGCGGTGTTGAGCTATGGTAGCGGTGTTGACCTTTACAAACAGCACTTTTATGAATGTATGATCATAAATCCATGAAGAGAAATGCAATGTTCAGCTTATTTCGGTACAAATGGTTGCATTTTGACAGGTGTTAATATCGTTACTATCAGGGGAGGCTATTTTGTCATTAGTGTCTGCTTGGCAAACTGGCTCGTTGCAGAGACATAATAATAATTCACAGAGTGATTAACATTGAGGCTTGCTTCATTAAAGTGACTGACAGGGGCCCCTCTACCACACTCACCCTCTCTGGCGATAACAGAGCGTGAGGCTGAGTGGAAGCCCACCACCCCAGCCACGTTGTCGTTAGCCAGGATGATGATGATGACCGTGTCTGAGCTGGGCAGGATCCGACTGCCTCCCGCAGTCTTCACCAAGCCAACCATCAGATTCTCGCTGTCCTCGGGCTCCAAATCATCCACGATCACTATCTCAATGTTCTTCTTAAAATCGCCTTGGGATGAAGGGAACACTTCAATATATGAAGGGAACACACACAATATACTGCATATCAAAAAATGCATTCATATCCAAAAAGCCTTCTGTAGTACTAGATGTCAAACTTACCATCGGCAAAGACAAGTGTTTCTCCAGTCCCGGTGAAGTCAGTGCCCGGTGTAGCCATTCCACCCACGAACCTCCACTCCACAGTCACCTGCCCTAGGCTGCCCCCCCTCCTCTCTATGACCAGGGGTACTGACACACGTGGCTCCTCCCTCACCTCCAGATAGAGCCCGTCCTGTGTAGCATTAGGGCTGAGGCTGTAGATGAGAAACACCCCAAAGGCATCCCCATTCATGCCTATTGTGACCACTGCCTTGTCCGGATGCCCTATGGAGGGCAGGTTCTTCTGAGCCACCGTCAAGTTCACCAGCACCACCTTCAGGATGCGGATGGAGAAGCTCTCGTCCATTTCGGGGAGTTTGTCCGTCAGAATGGGCACGGTCAGGTTGGCTTCACCTGAGCCGTCCTCCAAGATGGCTGTCTGTGCTGTCGTAGTGTAGTCACTCCCCGGCACGGCCTGCGAGCTGAAGAGAGCGGTGGTGGCCGTGGTGTTTTTGGTGTAGGTGAGGGTCTGGGCGGACGCGGTCAGCTGGGAGGCCCCGCTGGTCACCCAGGTGCAGGAGGCAATGGGGGAAGATCCCCCAGGAGGAGACAGGGAGAATGCCTGGCAGGCTCTCTCCCTCAGGCAGGCAGCAGCACAGACAACCAGGGGGTCCCCTTGGGAGCTGATGTTGACTGGCCTGCGGGGGGCACCAGAGGGCACTCCTGACACAGGGGGGCTGTAGTACAACAGCAGGTTCTGGCCTTCAGTCTGGGCCATGCTCACTATGTCTATCTCTGAGGTGCTGTAGAGGACCTCCACTCGGCCAAAATGACCACCACTGACAAGATGAGTGAGATAGACAGAGTTAAGATGAAGGACAGAGAGAGGGAGAGAGAGTTAGTTGAGATGAAGGACAGAGAGAGGGAGAAAGAGTTAGTTGAGATGAAGGACAGAGAGAGGGAGAGAGTTAGTTGAGGTGAAGGACAGCGACAGGGAGAGAGAGTAAATTGAGATTAAGGACAGAGAGAGGGAGAGATAGTTAGTTGAGATGAAGGACAGAGAGAGGGAGAGAGAGAGTTGAGATGAGATGAAGGAGAGAGAGTTAGTTGAGATGAAGGAAAGAGAGAGGGAGAGAGTTAGTTGAGGTGATGGACAGCGAGAGGGAGAGAGAGTACATTGAGATTAAGTTTTGAGAGAGGGAGAGAGAGTACATTGAGATTAAGTTTTGAGAGAGGGAGAGAGAGTAAATTGAGATTAAGGACAGAGAGAGGGAGCGAGAGTTAGTTGATATGAAGGACAGAGAGAGGGAGAGAGAGAGTTGAGATGAGATGAAGGAGAGAGAGAGGGAGAGAGAGTTAGTTGAGCAAGTCAAAGAACAGAAAAGTAGCTATATGTAATTTCACTGCCACAAAGGACCTGCAACAAACAAACCTTCGACGGACAGTAATGTTGGCCACAAAAATTCCCTCGAGAGGTTCCTGCACTTGATACACAGACTGCTCAAAGTAGACCGTTCCATACGGGTTGTCATTGGCTGGGACAATGATATTGACTGTTTTGTCTCTTCCAATGTTTCCTCCATTAGTGGCACTAGTCAATTCCACCTTGATTATCTGAAAAGCACAGAACGTTCAGAGGAAAAATGGCATATGTTATATTATTGTATTATAGGCCTATATATTATATAGCATATATTATGATACAAGCCTTTGTTTGGCAAAAAATAACAAAAATTTAAGAAATTATGATTGTGTTTCTTACTTCCTCAATTTCCGGCACATCGTCTGCTAGGACCTCAACTTTCAACGTCTTCATAGTTTCTCCTGGCGCAAAGGTGACCTCTCCTGACACAGGCTGGAGGTCCCCTACTGCTGCTCTGCCGTTCACCGTGGCTCGCCACTGGACAACCACGGTCCCTATGGCTCCAGCGTTTCGCACGATGGGCAGTGTCACCTGGAATGAGTTCACCCCTGGCTCCTCTATGGTGACGGGAGCAGTCTGAAATACTAGGGTTAGGGGTTAGGGGTTAGCAGCCTGAAATACTAGGGTTAGGGGTTAGGGGTTAGCAGCCTGAAATACTAGGGTTAGGGGTTAGGGGTTAGCCATCTGAAATACTAGGGTTAGGGGTTAGGGGTTAGCAGCCTGAAATACTAGGGTTAGGGGTTAAGGGTTAGCCATCTGAAATACTAGTGTTAGGGGTTAGGGGTTAGCAGCCTGAAATACTAGGGTTAGGGGTTAGGGGTTAGCAGCCTGAAATACTAGGGTTAGGGGTTAGGGGTTAGCAGTCTGAAATACTAGGGTTAGGGGTTAGGGGTTAGCAGCCTGAAATACTAGGGTTAGGGGTTAGGGGTTAGCAGTCTGAAATACTAGTGTTAGGGGTTAGGGGTTAGCCGTCTGAAATACTATGGTTAGGGGTTAGGGGTTAGCAGTCTGAAATACTAGGGTTAGGGGTTAGGGGTTAGCAGTCTGAAATACTAGTGTTAGGGGTTAGGGGTTAGCCGTCTGAAATACTATGGTTAGGGGTTAGGGGTTAGCAGTCTGAAATACTAGGGTTAGGGGTTAGGGGTTAGCCGTCTGAAATACTATGGTTAGGGGTTAGGGGTTAGCAGTCTGAAATACTAGGGTTAGGGGTTAGGGGTTAGCAGCCTGAAATACTAGGGTTAGGGGTTAGCAGCCTGAAATACTAGGGTTAGGGGTTAGCATTCTGAAATACTAGGGTTAGGGTTAGGGGTTAGGGGTTAGCATTCTGAAATACTAGGGTTAGGGTTAGGGGTTAGCAGTCTGAAATACTAGGGTTAGGGTTAGGGGTTAGCAGTCTGAAATACTAGTGTTAGGGGTTAGGGGTTAGCAGTCTGAAATACTAGGGTTAGGGGTTAGCAGCCTGAAATACTAGGGTTAGGGTTAGGGGTTAGCATTCTGAAATACTAGGGTTAGGGTTAGGGGTTAGGGGTTAGCATTCTGAAATACTAGGGTTAGGGTTAGGGGTTAGCAGTCTGAAATACTAGGGTTAGATGTGAGCAGTCTGAAATACTAGGGTTAGGGGTTAGCATTCTGAAATACTAGGGTTAGGGGTTAGCCATCTGAAATACTAGGGTTAGGGGTTAGCATTCTGAAATACTAGGGAACACAAACAGTACTTTGATGAGGTCTAATGGGTCATTTAGTAATAAAAGAACAATGCAGGATTTTTCATTGGGCTCTTTTAGACAAAAATACAATAGATTATTGGCTAATGTAGTCAGTCATTGTGCATGTACTGTAATCTGATTTGAATGAGCATCTGTACAGTGAGGGAAAAAGTATTTGATCCCCTGCTGGTTTTGTACGTTTGCCCACTGACAAAGAAATTATCCGTCTATAATGTTAATGGTAGGTTTATTTGAACAGTGAGAGACAGAATAACAACAAAAAAATCCAGAAAAACACGTCAAAAATTGTATAAATTGATTTGCATTTTAATGAGGGAAATAAGTATTTGACCCCTCTGCAAAACATGACTTAGTACTTGGTGGCAAAACCATTGTTGGCAATCACAGAGGTCAAACGTTTCTTGTAGTTGGCCACCAGGTTTGCACACATCTCAGGAGGGATTTTGTCCCACTCCTCTTTGCAGATCTTCTCCAAGTCATTAAGGTTTCGAGGCTGACGTTTGGCAACTCGAGCCTTCAGCTCCCTCCACAGATTTTCTATGTGATTAAGGTCTGGAGACTGGCTAGGCCACTCCAGGACCTTAATGTGCTTCTTCTTGAGCCACTCCTTTGTTGCCTTGGCCATGTGTTTTGGGTCATTGTCATGCTGGAATACCCATCCATGACCCATTTTCAATGTCCTGGCAGAGGGAAGGAGGTTCTCACCCAAGATTTGACGGTACATGGCCCCGTCCATCGTCCCTTTGATGCAGTGGTTGTCCTGTCCCCTTAGCAGAAAAACAGCCCCAAAGCCTAATGTTTCCACCTCAATGTATGACGGTGGGGATCGTGTTCTTGGGGTCATAGGTAACATTCCTCCTCCAAACACAGCGAGTTGAGTTGATGCCAAAGAGCTCAATTTTGGTATCATCTGACCACAACACTTTCACCCAGTTGTCTTCTGAATCATTCAGATGTTCATTGGCAAACTTCCGACGGGCATGTACAGTGGGGCAAAAAAGTATTTAGTCAGCCACCAATTGTGCAAGTTCTCCCACTTAAAAAGATGAGAGAGGCCTGTAATTTTCGTCATAGGTACACTTCAACTATGACAGACAAAATGAGAAAAAAAATCGAGAAAATCATATTGTAGGATTTTTAATGAATTTATTTGCAAATTATGGTGGAAAATAAGTATTTGGTCAATAACAAAAGTTTATCTCAATACTTTGTTATATACCCTTTGTTGGCAATGACAGAGGTCAAACGTTTTCTGTAAGTCTTCACAAGGTTTTCACACACTGTTGCTGTTATTTTGGCCCATTCCTCCATGCAGATCTCCTCTAGTGCAGTGATGTTTTTGGGCTGTTGCTGGGCAACACGGACTTTCAACTCCCTCCAAAGATTTTCTATGGGGTTGAGATCTGGAGACTGGCTAGGCCACTCCAGGACCTTGAAATGCTTCTTACGAAGCCACTCCTTCGTTGCCCGGGCGGTGTGTTTGGGATCATTGTCATGCTAAAAGACCCAGCCACGTTTCATCTTCAATGCCCTTGCTGATGGAAGGAGGTTTCACTCAAAATCTCACGATACATGGCCCCATTCATTCTTTCCTTTACACGGATCAGTCGTCCTGGTCCCTTTGAAGAAAAACAGCCCCAAAGCATGATGTTTCCACCCCCATGCTTCACAGTAGGTATGGCGTTCTTTGGATGCAACTCAGCATTCTTTGTCCTCCAAACACGACGAGTTGAGTTTTTACCAAAAAGTTATATTTTGGTTTCATCTGACCATATGACATTCTCCCAATCTTCTTCTGGATCATCCAAATGCTCTCTAGCAAACTTCAGACGGGCCTGGACATGTACTGGCTTAAGCAGGGGGACACGTCTGGCACTGCAGGATTTGAGTCCCTGGCGGCGTAGTGTGTTACTGATGGTAGGCTTTGTTACTTTGGTCCCAGCTCTCTGCAGGTCATTCACTAGGTCCCCCCGTGTGGTTCTGGGATTTTTGCTCACCGTTCTTGTGATCATTTTGACCCCACGGGGTGAGATCTTGCGTGGAGCCCCAGATCGAGGGAGATTATCAGTGGTCTTGTATGTCTTCCATTTCCTAATAATTGCTCCCACAGTTGATTTCTTCAAACCAAGCTGCTTACCTATTGCAGATACAGTCTTCCCAGCCTGGTGCAGGTCTACAATTTTGTTTCTGGTGTCCTTTGACAGCTCTTTGGTCTTGGCCATAGTGGAGTTTGGAGTGTGACTGTTTGAGGTTGTGGAGAGGTGTCTTTTATACTGATAACAAGTTCAAACAGGTGCCATTAATACAGGTAACGAGTGGAGGACAGAGGAGCCTCTTAAAGAAGAAGTTACAGGTCTGTGAGAGACAGAAATCTTGCTTGTTTGTAGGCGACCAAATACTTATTTTCCACCATAATTTGCAAATAAATAAATTAAAATCCTACAATGTGATTTTCTGGGAGAAAAAAAATCTCATTTTGTCTGTCATAGTTGAAGTGTACCTATGATGACAATTACAGGCCTCTCTCATCTTTTTAAGTGGGAGAACTTGCACAATTGGTGGCTGACTAAATACTTTTTTGCCCCACTGTATATGTGCTTTCTAGAGCAGGGGGACCTTGCGGGCGCTGCAGGATTTCAGTCCTTCACGGCGTAGTGTGTTAGCAATTGTTTTCTTGGTGACTATGGTTCCAGCTGCCTTGAGATCATTGACAAGATCCTCCCGTGTAGTTCTGGGCGAGTTAAGAGTGTGCTCCTAATCTCAGCTCGTGACCTGTATAAAAGACACCTGGAAGCCAGAAATCTTTCTGATTGATACTCTAATACTTATTTCCCTCATTAAAATGCAAATCAATTTGTAACATTTTTGACATGCGTTTTTCTGTTTTTTGTTGTTGTTATTCTGTCTCTCACTGTTTAAATAAACCTACCATTAAAATTGTAGACTGATCATTTCTTTGTCAGTGGGCAAACATACAAAATCAGCAGGGGATCAAATATTTTTTTCCCTCACATTCTAGAACTATATTGACTAGTATACATGCACGTACGTGAGGCCATGTCTGTGTTGGAGAGGAGAGAGAAACGTGAGCTAACCAAAGGCCCCAAAGGGGTCGTCGGAGGGCAGGATGGTGATGATGGTGCGGGTGAGCACCCCCAGTTTAGCACCCCCTGTGGTGACGTTGAGCAACTCGATGCGGAAGGTCTCCTCCAGCTCAGGAATCACATCATCAATGATGTAGATGGGAACTGGCTTACTGGTCTCCCCCTCCAGGAGAACCACGTCAGAGGACGCTACGCTGTAGTCGTCACCTGGGTTGACACACACATTGTTAGACACACACAATTTGTTACATACACTTTGCGCACGCTTGCACACACACACACAGTCCCTGCTATACAGTTTATATGAGTCACTATTGATACTATTGAGATTATGTAGACCACACTGACCAACTCTGGCAGTCATTGGTACAGCTCTGAACTTCACAGATACGTCAGCAAAAATTCCCCCAATGCGTGTGACATTGATAATGGGTCCAACATAGTTCTCGGCCACGTTGACGGCAGGGGCGGACAGCTGCAGAAACCCAAAGGCGTCATCACTGGCCTCTACTATGACCTGGGCCACGATCTCTGCCTTCGGACCAAGACGAGGAGACTGGACAACTAGGAAAGAGAAGAAACTGTATGGTTTGACAAAAAGACAATATCCCTAGTCCAGCTGCATACACTACATGACCAAGAGTATGTGGACACCTGCTCTTCGAACATCTCATTCCAAAATCATGGACATTAATATGGAGTTGGTCCCCACTTTTCTCCTTTAACAGCCTCCACTCTTCTGGGAAGGCATTCCACTAGATATTGGAACATTGCTGCGAGGACTTGTTTCCATTCAGCCACAAGATCATTAGTGAGGTCGGGCACTGATGTTGGGCAATTAGGCCTGACTCGCAGTCGGCGTTCCAATTCCCAAAGGTTTTCGATTGGGTCACTACTTTGGTCACTACTCTGTGCAGGCCAGTCAAGTTCTTCCACACAGATCTCGACAAACCATTTCTGTATGGACCTCGCTTTGTGCATGGGGGCCTTGTCATGCTGAAATAAAAGGAAAGGGCCTTCCCCAAACTGTTTCCACAATGTTGGAAGCACAGAATAGTCTAGAATGTTATTGTATGCTGTAGCATTAAGATTTTCCTTCACTGGAACTAAGGGGCCTAGCCCGAACCAAGCCCCAGACAATTATTCCTCCTCTACCAAACTTTACAGTTGGCACTATGCATTGGGTCAGGTAGCGTTCTCCTGGCATCCGCTAAACCCAGATTTATCTGTCGGACTGCCAGATGGTGAAGAGTGATTCCTCACTCCAGAGAACGCGTTTCCACTGCTCCAGAGTCCAATGGCGGCGAGCTTTTTTAAATTTATTTTTTTATTTAAAAAATGTAACCTTTATTTAACAAATCAGTCAAGAACAATTTATTATTTACAACGGCGGCAAGCTTTACAACACTCCTGCCGATGTTTGGCATTGCGCATGGAGAGCCCGGCTGCGGAAACCAATTTCATGAAGCTCCCGATGAACAGGTATTGTGCTGACGTTGCTTCCAGAGGCAGTTTGGAACTCGTTAGTGAGTGTTGCAACCGAGGACAGACAAATTTTATACGCTTCACACTCGGCAGTCCCGTTCTGTGAGCTTGTGTGGTCTACCACTTTGTGGTTAAGAAGTTGTTGCTTCTAGACGTTTCCACTTCACAAAATCAGCACTTACAGTTGACCGGGGCAGCTGTAGCAGGACAGAAATTTGACGAACTGACTTGTTGGAAAGGTGGCATCCTATGACCGTGCCATGTTGAAAGTCAATAAGCTCTTCAATAAGGCCATTCTACTGCCAATGTATGTCTATGGAGATTGCATGGCTGTGTGCTCGATTTTATACACCTGTCAGCAACGGGTGTGGCTGAAATAGCCGAATTCACTAATTTGAAGGGGTGTCCACATACTTTAGTATATATAGTGAACAGTTGAAGTCGGAAGTTTACATACACCTTAGCCAAATACATTTAAACTCAGTTTTCCACAATTCCTGACATTTAATCCTAGTAAAACGTCCCTGTCTTAGGTCAGTGAGGATCACCACTTTATTTTAAGAATGTGAAATGTCAGAATAATAGTAGAGAGAATGATTTATTTCAGCTTTTATATTTTTCATGTAACTGAGTCAGGTTTGTAGGCCTCCTTGCTTGCTCACGCTTTTTCAATTCTGCCCACAAATTTTCTACATAACAATGGTCATTATGGCCAAACAGTTCTATTTTTGTTTCATCAAACCTGAGGACATTTCTCCAAAAAGTATGATATTTGTCCCCATGTGCAGTTGCAAACCGTAGTCTGGCTTTTTTATGGCGGTTTTGGAGCAGTGTCTTCTTTCTTGATGAGCGACCTTTGAGGTTATGTCGATACAGGACTTGTTTTACTGTGGATATAGATACTTTTGTACCGTTTTCCTCCAGCATCTTCACAAGGTCCTTTGCTGTTGTTATGGGATTGATTTGCACTTTTCACACCAAAGTACGTTCATCTCAAGGAGACAGAACGCATCTCCTTCCTAAGCGGTATATCGGCTGCGTGGTCACATGGTGTTTATAGTTGCGTACTATAGTTTGTACAGATGAACATGGTACCTTCAGGCATTTGGAAATTGCTCCCAAGGATGAACCAGACTTGTGGAGATCTACAATTTTTTTTCTAAGGTCTTGGCTGATTTCTTTAGATTTTTCCATGACGTCAAGCAAAGAAGCACTGAGTTTGAAGGTAGGCCTTGAAATACATCAAATTGACTCAAATTATGTCAATTAGCCAATCAGAAGCTTCTAAAGCCATGACATCATTTTCTGGAATTTTTCAAGCTGTTTAAAGGCTCAGTCAACTTAGTGTATGTAAACTTCTGACCCACTGGAATTGTGATACAGTGAATTATAAGTAAAATTATCTGTATGTAAACAATTGTTGGAAAAATTACTTGTGTCATGCACAAAGTAGATGTCCTAACCGACTTGCAAACACTATAGTTTGTTAACAAGAAATTTCTGGAGTGGTTGAAAAACGAGTTTTAATGGCTCCAACCAAACTGTATGTAAATTTCCGACTTTAACTGTATATATATATATAGTGTTTAAATATAGTGAATGTATATATATATATATATATATATATATATATATATATATATATATATATAGTGTATGTGTATATAGCGTACATATATATAGTGAATGAATGTATGTATATATAATGCATGTACACTATCGTTCAAAAGTTTGGGGTCACTTAGAAATGTCCCTGTTTTTGAAAGAAAAGCAAATTTTTTGCCTATTAAAATAACAAAAAATTGATCAGAAATACAGTGTAGACATTCTTTATGTAGGAAATGACTATTGTGGCTGGAAACGGCAGATTTCATGGGGAATATCTACATAGGTGTACAGAGGCCAGCATCTCGGAGTCGCCTCTTCACTGTTGACGTTGAGACTGGTGTTTGCGGGTACTATTTAATGAAGCTGCCAGTTGAGGACTTGTGAGGCGTCTGTTTCTCAAACTAGACACTCTAATGTACTTGTCCTCTTGCTCAGTTGTGCACCGGGGCCTCCCACACCTCTTTCTATTCTGGTTAGAGACAGTTTGCGCTGTTCTGTGAAGGGAGTAGAACACATTTCTCGCATGGAATAGCCTTCATTTCTCAGAACAAGAATAGACTGACAAGTTTCAGAAGAAAGGTCTTTGTTTCTGGCCATTTTGAGCATGTAATCAAACCCACAAATGCTGATACTCCAGACACTCAACTAGTCTAAAGAAGGCCAGTTTTATTGCTTCTTTAACCTGTTGACGCTAGGGGCCAGATTTTCTTAATTTTTTAAAATAACGTTCCCAAGGTAAACGGACTATTTCTCAGGTCCAGATCGTAGAATATGCATATAATTTACAGATCAGGATAGAAAACACTCCAAAGTTTCCAAAACTATCAAAATATTGTCTGTGAGTATAACAAAACTGTTTCTGCAGGAGAAAACCTGAGGAAATCTATCCCGGAAGTGATTTAATCTGTGTTTCCTTGCCCGTCTTTCTTCCAATTAAAGGGGTATCAACCAGATTCCTTTTCCAATGGCTTCCTCAGGCTGTGACCAGGCTTTAGACATAGTTTCAGGCTTTTATTTTGAAAAATGAGCGAGATTTTTCAAAAGTAGTCAGGTGTCCTTTGATTAGTTCCTGCGCGCGAGAAGGGTAGCTCTCCATTTTCTTTCTCTCTTTTATTGAATAGGTTACGGTCCGGTTGAAATATTATCGATTATGTTTGTTAAAAACAACCTGAGGATTGATTATAAAAAACATTTGACATGTTTCTACGAACATTACGGATACTTTTTGGAATTTTCGTCGAACGGAACGAGGCTTTGGTTTTCTGAACATAACGCGCAACCCAAATGGCGTTTTTTTGTTATAAAAGTAATATTTATCGAACAAAAATAACATTTATTGTGTAACTGGGAGTCTCGTGAGTGCAAACATCCGAAAATTATCAAAGGTAAGCGATTCATTTTATTGCTTTCCTGACTTTCGTGACCATGCTAATTTGGGGCTAGCTGTTCTAGCATTGATTGATACACTCACAAAAGCTTGGATTTCTTTCGCTGCAAAGCATATTTTTAAAATCTGACACGATAGGTGGATTAACAACAAGCTAAACTGTGTTTTGGTATATTTCACTTGTGATTGCATGATTATGCACCCTGCAATTCAGCGGTTGTTTAGGAAAATTATCCCGCTAAAGGGATCCGTAGCGCAGAGAAGTTAATCAGCACAAAGTTTTCAGCTGTGTTAACATAATTGCAAAAGGGTTTTCTAATGATCAATTAGCCGTTTAAAATTATGAACTTGGATTAGCTAACACAACATGCCATTGGAACACAGGAGTGATGGTTGCTGATAATGGGCCTCTGTACGCCTATGTGGATATTCCATAAAAAATCTTCGGTTTCCAGCTACAATAGTCATTTACAACATTAACAATGTCTACACTGTATTTCTGATCAATTTTATGTTATTTTAATGGACAAAAAATTAGCTTTTCTTTCAAAAACAAGGACATTTCTCAGTGACCCCAAACTTTTGAAAGATAGTAAATATAGTGTTTGTATATATATTCGTTTTTGTATATGTAGTGTATATATATATGTATGTATGTATGTGTATATATATATATATCGTATGTTGACCATGTATAAGGCTGGATATTCATAGTTGTGATGTGAACATGTTGCAGTGATTTACTTAATCTCTCATGCTGTCCTCCTCCTATGAGATTGACACTGATCAGCTCCATGAATACAGACTCATCCCTCTCAGGCTCTTCATCATCCAGCACTCGAAGGGTTACTTTAGCCTCACTCTGATTGGCTGCGAACACCACCGACTCCAGGAGGGGGACAAAGTCATTCCCCTCGTTGGCCCGGCCCACCCCCGGGGTCATGAAGGGGGCGGCGTCAGCCTCACTCAGGGTCCCGTACGTAACGCGCACCCTTCCCATCAGCCCCCTCTGCCTGTAGATGGTGAGGCTGACCAGGGTGTGGCCCTCAGACAGGCGGACCGGCCTGCTGCTCTCCGAGAACACAAACACTCCATAGGGGTCGTCACTGGCCAGCACGGTCACAGTGGCCTCAGTCCTCACACCCAGACGCCCATGGGAGACGTTGACTAGGGACACACCGAATCTCTTGTCCAGCTCCGGCACCTCGTCCTGGGCCACCTGGAGCTCAATCTCCCCCCTGGTCTGGCCCACGTGGAAGGTGATGTTCCCGGCCCTGCTGATGAGGTCTTCCTCAGAGCTGACATCAGCCTCCCAGAATACAGTTACGTTGGACAAGGCACCAAACAACCGCATCACCTGAGATGGTTAGAGGGGGGGGGGGGGGCAGAGAGAGAGTAGAGTAAACACACACACTGAAACACAGAGATAAACACAGAGACACATACACAAACACACTGAAACACAGAGATACACACACACACACACACACACACACACACACACACACACACACACACACACACACACACACACACACACACACACACACACACACACACATCGAAACACAGAGATACACACACACACACTGAAACACAGAGATACACACAGAGACACACACAAACACACACTGACCTGCAGCAGCACAGTGCTGCGTCCCTCCTCAGGCTCAGTGCCATTGACAGACAGAGAGTCCAGGCTGAACTGAAACACTCCGTGTGCGTCGTCAGAGGCAGCGATGGTCACAGTGATATGGGAGGCAACTCCCAAGCTGGCTAGAAAGACATACAGGTGTTTAACTATAGGTACAACACAACGTGTGACAGCCAGGGGAGTAGCACACACTGTAAACACTGTCATTATTTTCATAGCCAAAAATCAATGACTGCTTCCTATTGTGTCACACTGTGTAGAACTGAATTCCAATTGAATCTTATTGATCCTCTTGAAATGCTAGTCCTGAACACTGCAGTGCATTGTGGGTTTTTAATAAGGTAGAGGGTGAACCCCTACAGAGAAACAATGATCCCTGGGATCTGGGACATTTTCTGTTCACCACTGACCACTGCTACCCTCATCTCAATAGAATGCCTATTTGCTTTTCCCACATCCCTCTCCCCGGTCACTGCTCACTGGACCCATTGACATTTTAATTCCACACACACACACGAAGGCACGCAAGCACACACGCACACGCATACAAAGGCACACATTGAGGCGTAAGCACGCGAAGACAAGCGCACACAGAGCCTGGCCTTATCAGAGTAGGGTAAGAACTACAGAGGACTTAACACCTCTCCCAACAATATGTACATATGCTTAGGAGGAGAGGGACAGTCTAAAAGGATGGGAGGTATTTGGAGGGAGGTGTAGGGGAGGTGGTCTTACCACGGTGGTGAGAGGACAAGAGGAAGAAGTCAGTGTCACTTTCTCCACTGCCACTGCCTTCACTTCGAAGGAACTGACCCACTTTAGGAGCACACCAGAGTAGTGGGGATCATTGGGGAGTGCAGCACACGGGAGCACACGGGAACACACGGGAACACATGGGATCACACGGGAGCACACGGGAACACACGGGAACACACGGGAGCACACGGGAACACACGGGAACACACGGGAACACACAAAGTTGCAGAACACAGGCAAAGGACCAGTTAGAGCAGGATTTCAGGGATGGGAAACACTGAAAGATATGATTACAGGATAGGAAGGTGGACTATTTACAATGATCAGAAACAAGAGAAGAGGTGGTAAGAAGATCATCACCAATTGGACGATCAATCAATCAATGGTATTTGTTTTACCTCCTCCGTCAGGGTTGTAGAGCTCCACTCTGAACACCTTGTCCAACTCAGGGACAGGGTTGTCTATGACGGTCACACTGATGTACTTGAAGCGTTCTCCTGGCAAGAAGTCTAGCATGCCGTCTGAGTCCTGTATGAGCCATGGAACAGGTGCAGGCAGAGTAGGTAGGGAACAAGGGGTTAGCTTGGGGAGTTAGCACAAGCTCACTATCAAACAGCCATCAAAGGAGTTAGTCTAGTGACAACCTATCAAACAGCCATCAAAGGAGTTAGTCTAGTGACAACCTCTCAAACAGCCATCAAAGGAGTTAGTCTAGTGACAACCTCTCAAACAGCGATCAAAGGAGTTAGTCTAGTGACAACCTCTCAAACAGCGATCAAAGGAGTTAGTCTAGTGACAACCTATCAAACAGCCATCAAAGGAGTTAGTCTAGTGACAACCTCTCAAACAGCCATCAAAGGAGTTAGTCTAGTGACAACCTCTCAAACAGCGATCAAAGGAGTTAGTCTGGTGACAACCTCTCAAACAGCCATCAAAGGAGTTAGTCTGGTGACAACCTATCAAACAGCCATCAAAGGAGTTAGTCTAGTGACTCAAACATTATGTAGGGTATGCCTTATTATTCTCTTAATCTTTTCAAAATAAAAGCGCAGCAGATAGCCAAGTATTAGGATCGAATAGGACGTTCTTACGGGTAAAATCATATCTAAACACACATTCCTAAATCATAAATCATGCATCATTCATGTATTAGGAGATTTTTGGGGGAAAAATGGTCAAGTGACCATCCATCCCTGTGTCTGTCTGAGATGCTGATCTACAGTACAAGGATGGCAGGAAATTACCTCATAGTCCTCGGGGCTGGCGGCGGTAAACGGTGAGGTCCTGTAGCCGACCATGACTCTTCCCAGGAGGCCTTGGGCCCTGGCCACCAGCAGGCGAACCTCGCCATCATCCTCGTTGACCGTGACGTGGGCAGGCTCTCTTGCCGGGCGGATTATGCCCTCAGCCGGCAGGCTCGGCTGGAACTGGAGCAGACCTGGGAGAGAGGGAGACCAGTACTCACAACAGCTGCTCATCTAGCTTCATAGAACAATAAGCCTGGTCAGAGACGATCAGCGAGGGGATCAATACATGACATATTACTGATACATTCATAAAACGGGAACATCCATAACTATGAGTGATCTAATTGTGTCTGTGACAAATGTATATCAACAGTTAATGATTGACTCACACCAACAGCAGTTTACTACAGTGTTTTTACATTATGCCACAAACTGAACTTATTTCCAACAGCTTATAAGCAGAACTTCTTGTGTTTGTCAACTATGTGTTTTTACAGATATCTGCAGTTCTTGATTCATGTACTCTGGATGAGAATTGGCATGAGGCAGTTTGATGTGAATATCAGTTTGAGGTTCTACTGGGGTGCCACAGGGGTGTGTGTGTTTGTGTGTCTCTCCCTGCACCGTAGGGATGGTCGCTGGCCATGACGGTGACACTGGTTGCTGAGTTGTCAGGATTGATGCTGGACCCACTGGTGGGGGTGGAGCCTGGCTTCCCATCGCCTGACTCTGCTGACACCAGAGTGACCTGGAAGGACTCTGCGAACTCAGGGGTGTCATCATTCAACACCAGCAGGTTCAGGACCTGGGAGTTGCAGGGAGATGATGTCATAACACATGAGAGATAGTCAAGATTTCAATCTAAAATTAACTGCGTAGATATGTGTGGATATTCATAATGTATTTGTTTGCAGGCTTTAGTGTCTGGAGTGGATTTGAAGCTAAGCCTAATCATTAGCAAACACCGTTGACCAGAACAACATATTCCTCTCAGCCACTAGGTGGGGCTAGAAGTTAACAACACTACTGAGTGGAAGAAAATAGTTTTCTGGGATGAAATATGGCCAGAAATGTAGATGAATGGTAAAACATTTCTCCTGACTTGTTTGTCTGACCTTTCAGTGTGTTTGTGTGCATGCATGTGTGTGAGTGTATGTACAGTGTGTGTGTGTGTGTGTGTGTGTGTGTGTGTGTGTGTGTGTGTGTGTGTGTGTGTGTGTGTGTGTGTGTGTGTGTGTGTGTGTGTGTGTGTGTATGTGTGTGTGTGTGTGTGTCTGTGTGTGTCTATGTGTGTGTGTGTGTGTGTGTGTGTGTGTCTGTGTGTATATAGTGTTACTCTACAGGTGTACCAAGGAGCATGCTCATTGTTCAGTGGGGTTTCCCTGGTTCATGTGTGATTGAGGAGTGCATTGGTAGTCTTCCCAGAGTCATGTGTGTGTGTGTGTGTGTTTGTCTGTGTCTGTGTGTCTGTGTCTGTGTCTGTGCGTGTGTGTGTCTGTGTGTGTGGGTCTGTGTCTGTGTCTGTGTTGTGTTGTGTTGTGTTGTGTTGTGTGTGTGTGTGTGTGTGTGTGTGTGTGTGTGTGTGTGTGTGTGTGTGTGTGTGTGTGTGTGTGTGTGAATCTGGTTGTTCGCCCACACCTCAGAGCGCTGACCGGGAAGGAAGAGCACCGAGCCGCTGGCATTGGCAAAGTCCTGGTGGGCCGGAGCCTGGCTGTCTGAGTTAAGCTGAGTGACCGTGTAGTTCACATAGACGTGGTCCAGAACCCCGCGCGTCCGCTCAATAACACAGGAGATGGTGGAGCCTTCCTCTGACGTCTGGCCATAGAGAAAGGACAGAAGACAGGCACAGAGCCTGGTTGTTAATGATGCTCCCTAAACCAACCAGACATTGTGACATTTTAAACCATATTGTCACATCACACATCAAAATTGTAAACAAACTTTCATTTGATGACAAACTCTGACAAGACATCACAAACGTGTTATCAATTCAAGACTGACACGACTCATTCCAAAAATGTACCTTTGCGCTTTCATGGACAGCCCTCCTCTAAGTCCTGCAGTCATGATGTGATTTGCAAAGAGACACCCGATAGCCCCACATGCCTCTGAGTCCCTTTGTCCTCATGCAGAATTAGAGGGACCCGTTCTGATGGAATGCCATTCCCTGGTCTACCACCTGTTGTGCTACTGGGACTCTACTTCCACAGGAATGAACATGGCTGATCTATCACCTTTTGCTCTACCTGAGAGGAGCCATCAGAGATGCCATGTGTCCAGTCTCTCTAAAAGGCTGAGCGCACACTTCCTCCACCCAGGCGTGAACGCTGGTTAAATATGCACGAGGACACACAAACTACTGGCTTCAATTACATGTCTTTCTAGGTAACCAAATATCCATATTCTCAGGGTACATGCTGGATCAAAGCTAGTCAGAGAATTTGACAATAATGTGCTGTCCTCCAGTGTGCTGTGTTTCTTACATCCTTTTGCTGATGTGTCAGTCAAGCTAAGAGCTGTACGAATGACTGCAGTTGGCAAGTGGGGTCTACATTTCATCTCGATAGTGTCAATAGTGTCTCATTTATACTGTAAAGCAGGGAAGATACTGTATGTGTGCGTGTGTGTATGTATCAGGGGTCGTGTTAACGCAGGATTCTGCGTTTTTCATGCAGAAAAGGAAAGATAAAACGCAAAATAAATATATTGCTGCGTTTTTTTAAAAGCAGATCTAAAATGCTTTTTATTGTAAATTCTGCTCGGCTTCAATCAGGGTTCAAACGAAATCATGAATGTAAAAGGACTAATTTTGTTCTTCAGTTGCACTTCTCCATCAGGATGAAATATCTTTGCTCTCCTCATTGCTTCACCAGACAGCGCTCTGACCGATGTGTAGGATGCTTTTCTCTGGTACTTTCATCCAGTGTAGTTTTTATTAACTTCAAGCAAAACATCAGGAAATGTAGCTGGCTACATTATTTATATGATAAATATTAGAAATGTGATGGCCATGCATAGTTTTTGCAAAAGAATACCTTAATTTTTCATCATAAGTTAGTGTACTTGTGAGCTAATGTAAGTTAATGTATGGGTGGCTGCCAGTCAAATAGCATTGTACTTTCTGCCGAATGTGTTGCACTAATGTATTTTGTGTGAAGAACAACGAGTTGCTCGCCCCTGATCACTCTATTGAAGCAAAAAAACACTCTTGACTGAAAATGCAGGTTTCTGAAAGCTAATGCGACCCGTGTGTGTGTGTGTGTGTGTCTTACGTCTGGTATGCAGGTGCCGGTGAAGCCAAAGAAGCCGTTGGCGTTGTCACTCTTCATCACCCGTAGGGTGGCGGTGGGGCGGGGGAGGGGGAGGCGCGCCCCCCCGTGGGCCGCCACCAGCTGCAAGTAGAACACCTCCTCCCCCTCCTCCTCCTTGTCGTCCCGCGCCTTCACCACGAAGGCCTTCTGCCTCTCGTCCTGCCTGTACTGCAGGTAGCCAGAGATGTTCATCAGGTCCGTCTTGGCGGGCTGCGCGTGGAGCTCGTGGATCTCTGAGCGAGTCAGTCTGCTGTGGTAGAGACGCAGATCCTGCAGGAGGCCCGTGTAACGCTCCTCTCCGTAGGGGTCCGAGCCGATCCGCACCGGAGCTAAACCTGCAACACACACAGAAGGGAGAAGAATACACTCAGAAAAACATCAAGCAGTAGGTGATCATGCTGCTGTCAAACAAAATGCTTTTTGAAATACAGAGAAGCTGACAAGCATGTATTGTAGAGTGTATCCATTCCAGACTGATTCATTAATGCTACAGTACCCCCACCCTCACCACACACACACACACAGACCCCCAGCGAGCATTTCAACAGCAGAAAAATTGACAAATAGAGGAAGCTCGCCACGGTGACCACGAACAAAGCCCTCAGACAAAGCAATAGAACACTGTTTGAGTTGACAGTATGGGACGTGTCTGTTGTTTACATGTATATCCCTCTGATTGAAGTTAACCCAAGAAGAGCCATTGAAACAGAGAGTCCCGTCGTGGGGTGGGGGGGGGGGGGGGGGGGGCTACAGACAGCACATTGTCTTCAGTTATTGGGGGAGAACGAAAACTGCAGCCAGCTTTCATCTGCCTGCAACAATGTCCAGCAGTGTGGTGGCTAAGCGCTCGCTCAAGCATTGCTGAGTCTCTGTAAGTCCAAACAATAGGAGAGGAGAAATGAGAGAGGAGGAATGAGAGAGGAAGAATGGGAGAGGAGGAATGGGAGAGGAGGAATGGGAGAGGAGGAATGGGAGAGAAGGAATGGGAGAGGAGGAATGGGAGAGGAGGAAGGAGAGAGGAGGAAGGAGAGAGGATGAATGGGAGAGGAGGAAGGAGAGAGGAGGAATGAGAGAGGAAGAATGGGAGAGGAGGAATGGGAGAGGAGGAAGGAGAGAGGAGGCATGGGAGAGGAGGAAGGAGAGAGGAGGAACGGGAGCGGAGGAGCGGGAGCGGAGGAACGGGAGAGGAGGGACGGGAGTGGAGGAACGGGAGAGGAGGGACGGGAGCGGAGGAACGGGAGAGGAGGGACGGGAGCGGAGGAACGGGAGCGGAGGAACGGGAGAGGAGGAACGGGAGCGGAGGGACGGGAGGGGAGGGACGGGAGCGGAGGGACGGGAGCGGAGGAACGGTAGCGGAGGAAGGGGAGAGGAGGAATGGGAGAGGAGGAAAGGGAGAGGAGGAAGGAGAGAGGAGGAATGGGAGCAGAGGAATGGGAGAGGAAGAATGAGAGAGGAGGAATGGGAGCAGAGGAATGGGAGCGGAGGAAGGAGAGAAGAGGAAGGAGAGAGGAGGAATGGGAGAGGATGAATGAGAGAGGAGGAAGGAGAGAGGAGGAGGGAGAGAGGAGGAATGGGAGAGGAGGAATGCATAGTGTTTTTTTAACTAGAGCTTCCCTGACCAGATGTGGGCCAAGAGAGTGAGGAGACGAGCAGGGTCCCACAGCGCTCACTCACAGACCACCAGTGCCGTCAGATTGATGAAGACATTGACATCAAAGGAGACGTTTGTACAGTATGGTGAGGTCTCTGCTGAGAGTGAAGAAGCTCAGTGGAGAGGCTTCATGAAAGTTACTGTTGTCGGGGGTCTAGGTTAGGCCTACACAAGAACACAACTATAAGAACCCTTTCAAACTTTTCATTTTGGACATCTTTAATTAACAGCTATGCCTTTATTATCGTTAACTCAAATAATTGAACTATGCAGAATCAGATACATAATATGCCCTTTACAGAACTGAGGTGGTTGTCATAGCTACAGGAAGAGGATTGAACTCTAGCTAGTGGAGTAGAAGCCCTGTTCAGTTTGTAACTCCTACAGTAAACAAGACACTCCCATAAGATCCTGTCTTAATAAGAATTAGGACTCCTGTCTTTAAGAGATAATTACATTCTTGGGACTCACCGTCAGTGATGGCCTCTCCTTTTAGACTCTTGACCCCTCCGGGCATGAGGTTCCCATCCAGGAAGAACTCAATCATCCCATCACCCGCCGTGATCACCACATGGAGCCACACGTTGTCCTCCACAAACCTCTCTGCCGTGGTCCGGGCCACCTGGGTGTAGTTGGCCCCCAGGGCTGTGTAGTACAGTGTCACGCTCACATGAGACTCATTAGTCTGGACCTTCACCCCATAGTACAACGTCCTGTTACTGTTACCCTTAGATACGATGAAGCCGTTGATGTCCAGCCTGGGAATCAGCCAGGCCGAGAAGGTGAAGTTAGCCAGGTTGCCAAGCCCGTCCTCTGGGCTGATGGTGCCGTAGGCCCCCTGGCGGCCCGAGAAGAGCCAGGCGTCGGTGCCTGAGTGGTGCCTCCTGGAGTTGGGCCTGAGCTCCACCTCCTTGGGGAAGAAGGCGCTGAGAAGGAGGTCCTGCATAGGAGGGAGGCCGAGAGGGAAACGGTCGGATACGATCTCCCAGGCAACCCGCACATCCCCGAAGTTGCCCTGCTGCCGCAGTATGTTGAAGGAAGTGACATCAGACATGTCCAGTTCTGACAGGACGTCCTCAGCCACTTCCTGGTCCAGATTGTCATCAGCTATGGTGAACACTCCAAAGGGGTCATCGTTGAAGGGTATCAGGACGGATGCATTGAGGGATGTAGTAGCCAAACGGCCACCCTCGCCAGGGTAACCACCTATGAAATATCACCGGAAAGGAAATGGTTAATGCTTTAATGTCGACAATATGTGTAATGTGACACAGAGTAATTCAGGAATAACCCATACCATCCCATTTCAACTGAGAGAACATGGGTAGCAATCTCAGATGTTGATGTTCCAGTCAAGAAGATACTTCAGCTTTGTTTCCACATAACTCACCTGGAGCATACCTACCTCATCCCTCACCTCCCCTACCTGAGATGTTGATGAGTCTGAGGACGTAGAACTCGTTGAACTCCGGGAGTTGGTCTGAGATGGCCTGCAGGACAATGGGCTTGGTCTCCTCTCCCGTGGTGAAGGTGATGGAGCCAGAGGTGTTGATGAACTCATGACCTGGCTCCAGGGCTGTGTTATTGGCATAAAGGCGCCAGAACACCGTCACGTTGCCAAAGTGTCCCCTGGCCCTGATAACACTAGGAGATGAAAGGACTGTATGAGGGACTGAGAGAGAAGAGTGCCACAGACACTACGCCCCCCAAGGACCCAAACTGACACAGCCCCGGATTAAATTATTACAGCAGTTGCTAGGATCATCAACTCAAGAAGTTTGGTTAGATCTAGTTCTGAGAGATTAACAGAAATGTCTCATTTCTAGTTTTTTTATACAACTAACTAACTAATACAACTGACATCGGTTCAATTATTTGAATTCCATTTTGTTTGGTTTCTCTAGAGACAAATCAGATCAAGCCCAAACTGTGTGATCTAGTGGGGAGTTGTAGTTTCCAACAGGGCAATATTAGACATAGTTTAGCACAGAAAATGTGGTAATTAACTACAATAACCATAATCCACTGCGCGCCTACTGTCCGATCTGTGTGGGGCGTGGAGACACGGAGAGGAAGATACAGAGAATGTGCGATTGAGAGCAGTTGAATCGTGAGGTATCTCTATCTGAAAATACATGATCTAAGTAATTGATAGTTGGTATTCAGTAGTCATAAAAGTATAACTTATTTACTTTGAAGAACTACTAAAATAGTGATTTTGTCAGACAGCACAGGCAGCAGCTCTGTAGAGATGAGATGATGACTTGGAATTAAATAATAAAGTAATCAAATAAAACAAATGTAATATACACAATAACTTAACTATGTTATTCAATGAAAGTAATGTGAATAAATGATGGTTAATAAGTGATAAGCAGTAATGGGCAGTCACTACCATCATGGGACTGTTTTATTCTGTGTTACAGCATTCAACCCACATAATGCATTTGCATTTAATGTTCTAAACTATTTTTGAAACTCGAAATCGAAAACTGTGATTATATATATTATATAACAGAAACCAAACTGATCTCAAAAAACACAAATTGCTCAGCTCTAGTTAGAGGTGCTAAATTATTCCAGAGGCTGGGTAAGCATCAGTATGATGTATTAGGGCTTGGGTTCCCTACTAGAAGTTGTTGGTATTGCCCTCTTTCACAGGCCTCTCTGTCGATTCCAGGGAGAATATTCCGTTGGCCTCATCATTGGCCTCAATCACCACTGTTGCTGTGTCCGCCCCATACACAACAGCGTCACCTGTACCCACAAACACACACACACACACACACACACACACACACACACACACACACACACACACACACACACACACACACACACACACACACACACACACACACACACACACACACACACACACACACACACACACACACAGGTCACAATGTGAAATTACACAGTTAGTTGCTGGGTGTCAAGGTCAGATATTTTCACACAATCGCTTTCAAAGCATGCAGTCACTGAATACATTTACAATGCCTGTTAAAACTATCTCCCTCTGTTTTTATTAAATAACAAATTACTGAACAAGAGAGAAACATTTAATGTCCTTCAAGTCAGTCAAAATAATATGATGTTCTTGTTTGAACTTAACATCTTGATTTATTTTGGGGGTAAAAAAACGACACGAAAATGTCTTCTTTAAAATAACCTCTTTTAAGTCTGTCCTCGGCATGTGCTTCCGCTTTTTATAAGGAAAACAGAGAGAGACAGAGACGAGGTTGCTTTGAAATACCCACATTGTAATTGTCACGCTAAATATCATAACATAAAGAAAAGAGAAAAGAGTGTTCTCATTAACATAGCACACGGTAACCACCGCAACCCAGCAGAGAGGGTCAGGGTTCTGCATGCAGATGTCCGCCACAACAACCAAAACATAAGAGTCCTCTTATAAACTAAGGCTTGGAGTGGAGCAGAGTGAGTCAACACGTATTTTCTATCAAAGTGGTCCATGCGTATACAGCCATCCAGGCAGGCCGAGTAGTGAGCTGGCTGGCTGCCTGGCTTTGTGCTGCAGCCTGCAGAGTGAGTCTGAGTTCAGTAATTAAGTTCCCCCACAGGCTTTCCTCCCTGTCTGTTTCACAAAAACCTGGGATTGGGAGGCCATTTCAGAGTCACCAGAGTCAACGCTAATCAACCCAGTTACTCACCAATGTACAGAAAGAACTGTCAAAGAGACTGGCTACTAAACATGGAAATACAGTCAACGCAATGAGGCTGGTTGATTCGTACTACAGCTGCCTCCAAAATGACTTGACCCATGGAACTTTGTGCTATTGTATTGAGAGTATAAATGAGATTGAGTAATTGTATAGAATGTAATTGAATAGAACGTTATCAAACATAAGAATGGCCAGGGGGGTTTCCTGGTCATGTGACCTGACCAGACCAGGCAACATTCTAGATTCTAGCTACTGGCTAAAACTAGGGCTCAGAGTTTTTCCTGTTCAGATCACGAGTTCAGGAGAAATATCTTGTCTGTTTCAGTGCAAAGAAAGCGTGTCAGCCTTCCACACCTGTAGTGTTGTAGAGAATGATATAGAACGGTTCTTCGGTCTCAGGTATGTCGTCCTCCTCCACGACTACATAGATGTTCTTCATCCATTGTCCCACGCCAAACACCAGCACAGTGTTGTTACTCAGCGGGGCCAAGTCACGAGGTGACGCCTTGCCATAGTCCACGAGATACATCACCGTGGCAACAAAGTCAGCCGGACCAGCCCTCAAAACGGTGAAGTTAGCCACGCCCCCCTCCTGAAGCCTGACAACCACAGGCTCTGAAGGACAGAGAGACAGAGTCTTATGTCACCTTATGTCAACTGACAAACTATGTCACTTGACATAAAAACAATGTCACTTGGCATAAAAATATGTCCCTTGACATATCCACTTTATGTCTGACGATACACAGCTGAACTTGAAAGAACTCCAGTGCTTAACATACAGTATGATGCAATTCCAAGAGATCCTCACCTGCAAAGTAAATCGGGTTATCGTTTTTGTTTATGTGCAAGCTGGCGTTGAGTATGTTCCCAAGTCTTGCTCCCCCTGTCGCATTAAGGAGAGTGATGGTGAAATTCTCCATTGCCTCTGGGATCTTATGGGGAAACAAGACACTCTTACTATTGTGTAGAAAAGATGGAAGATACAGTACCATCCAAATCATGAAACTCTATTGACATAAATCACACAGTATATTATGTCAAGGAGACCTGATTGTAGTAGTTTGTCAGATACCGTTGTGTTTGAGAGACAGCTTTACCTCATCAGGTACAGAGAAGAGGGTGAGGTTTTTCATATACTCCCCCTCAGCAAACACAATGTATCCCTGTACGGGACTGACGTCAGCAGACATGTGGGGCTCTAGGACCCAGGACACTGACACCTTCCCGAAGTGACCCCTGTTCCTCATCACGGGATAGGCCACTGCCAAGCAGACCCACAACATAACACACTGTTCACAATACAATACACTCAATCCTATTAGTTCCTTTATCATCTCTCTACTGCATCCTCTTTTAAATCATTAAAATTACTTCAAATATGATCACAACTGTTATCCTGTTACGTTTATTTTGTTATACTACATAGTCCTAAAGTGCTGTATAGTTGGTAGTCACTGTTCCTCCACTGCTCCATTGTACCTGAGTGAGACTGGGAGCCTTTGCTCTCGTTGATGGCCTCTGCCAGTCCAGAACGGATGAACTCGATGACCCCGAAGGGGTCGTCGTTCCTGCGCACCGTGATGTTGACCTCTCGGTGGTCGCCAAGGCGACTGGTTGGAGTGCTGTAGCTGCTGAGTACCATCGAGAATGTCTCGTCCAGCTACACACACACACACACACACACACACACACACACACACACACACACACACACACACACACACACACACACACACACACACACACACACACACACACACACACACACACACACACACACACACACACATACACTATAACAGGACTGTCACACTGTAATCTGCCCACCGTGCTCTACACTGAAACACATATACTGTAAACTATCGAAACAAAAAAAAATAATTTCAAAGGCAATTCAAGCTGGAAACTGTAAGACCAGTGACACCCTAACAGTCAGGATGAGGCGTCCATGCCATACATGATGCCATACATGATGCCATACATGATGCCATACATGATACCATACATGATGCCATACATGATGCCATACATGATGCCATACATGATACCATACATGATACCATACATGATACCATACATGATACCATACATGATGCCATACATGATACCATACATGATACCATACATGATGCCATACATGATGCCATACATGATACCATACATGATGCCATACATGATGCCATACATGATACCATACATGATGCCATACATGATACCATACATGATGCCATACATGATACCATACATGATACCATACATGATGCCATACATGATACCATACATGATACCATACATGATGCCATACATGATACTATACATGATACCATACATGATGCCATACATGATACCATACATGATACCATACATGATGCCATACATGATACCATACATGATGCCATACATGATGACATACATGATACCATACATGATGACATACATGATACCATACATGATGCCATACATGATACCATACATGATGACATACATGATGACATACATGATGCCATACATGATACCATACATGATGCCATACATGATGACATACATGATGACATACATGAAACCATACATGAAACCATACATGATACCATACATGATGACATACATGATACCATACATGATGCCATACATGATACCATACATGATGACATACATGATGACATACATGATACCATACATGATACCATACATGATACCATACATGATGACATACATGATACCATACATGATGCCATACATGATACCATACATGATGACATACATGATGACATACATGATACCATACATGATACCATACATGATGACATACATGATACCATACATGATGCCATACATGATACCATACATGATGACATACATGATGACATACATGATACCATACATGATACCATACATGATGACATACATGATACCATACATGATACCATACATGATGCCATACATGATGCCATACATGATACCATACATGATGACATACATGATACCATACATGATGACATACATGATACCATACATGATACCATACATGATACCATATAGGATCCCATACATGATGCCATTCATGACACCAGACAGCAGTGTAGCTGTACCTCGGGGACCCCGTCAGGCCGCGCCACCAGTGCTACCAGCACCTCCCTCTCCCCGGGCATGAACTCTAGGATACCGATAGCGCCGTAGAACTCTGTGTAGCCCGAGGGAATGAGGGCGTACTGCACCAGCTGTTTGAGCAGCTGCCCCTTGGTCCGGATCACACGCAGCTCCACGGCCTCACCCTCCTACAGGGCAAAGTTCACAGAGCAGAAAAAGGGGACAAACTATGGGTCAGAAGTGTTGCTGTTTTTGATGTAGGTTAGCCATTGATTTAACCGTATTTAGAAAAAGTCTCAGAGTAGGAGTTCTGATCTAGGATCGGTTCCTGCCTCTTATTCATTATGATAGAAAAGGCTAAACTGATTATAGATCAGCACTTCTACTCTGAGATATTTTGGAGCCATGGTCTTTCGCAAAAATGACCTGGTTGGTCATTTCAACATGCAGTCCAGTGGATGAAACAGATAAGCATCAACAACCATGATATATATCTCAGTGTGTGGGTCAGACGTACGTTGATGTACCAGGGTCCTCTGGAGAAGGAGGAGAACTCAAAGACTCCACCTGGGTCGTCGTTCTCCACGATGACAATCTCTCGACGGGTGAAGCCAGGCTTCAGGATTTGGTTCTCAACGTTAGTCCTGCAACACAGAGCGGAACTCAGTGACTAGACTATGAAGGAACTCACAGGCCTCTACAGTGCATTCGGAAAGTATTCAGACCCTTTGACTTTTTGTAAAAAAACAAGACTGAAATATCATATTTACATAAGTTTTCAGACCCTTTACTCAGTACTTTGTTGAAGCAGCTTTGGCAGCGATTACAGCCTCGAGTCTTCTTGGGTATGAGGCTACAAGCTTGGCACACCTGTATTTGGGGAATTTCTCCCATTCTTCTCCCCAGTCTGAGGTCCTGAGCGCTCTGGAGTAGGGTTTTATTAAAGATATGTCTGTACTTTTCTCCGTTCATCTTTCCATTAATCCTGACTAGTCTCCCAGTCCCTGCCGCTGAAAAACATAATCACAGCATGATGCTGCCAATACAATGCTTCACCGTAGGGATGGTGCCAGGTTTCCTGCAGATGTGACGCTTGGCATTCAAGCCAAAGAGTTCAATCTTGGTTTCATCAGACCAGAGAATCGAATTTCTCGTGGTCTGAGAGTCGTATAGGTGCCTTTTGGCAAACTCGAAGCGGGCTGTCATGTGTCTTTTACTGAGGAGTGGCTTCCATCTGGCCACTCTACTATATAGGCCTGATTGGTGGAGTGCTGCATAGATGGTTGTCCTCCTGGAATATTCTCCCATCTCCACAGAGGCACTCTGGAGCTCTGTCAGAGTGACCATCGGGTTCTTGGTCACCTCCCTGACCAAGGTCCTTATACCCCGATTGCTCAGTTTGCCTGGGCGGCCAGATCTAGGAAGAGTCTTGGTGGTTCCAAACTTCTTCCATTTAAGAATGATGGAGGCCACTGTTTTCTTGGGGACCTTCAATACTGCAGACATTTTTTGGTAACCTTCTCCAGATCTGTGCTTCGACACAATCCTGTCTCGGAGCTCTACAACAATTCCTTGGACCTCATGGCTTGGTTTTTGCCCTGACATGTCTGTCAACTGTGGGACCTTATATAGACAGTTATGTGCCTTTCCAAATCATGTCCAGTCAATTGAATTTACCACAGGTGGACTCCAATCAAGAGACATCTGAAGGATTATCAATGGAAACAGGATGCACCTGAGCTCAATTTCGAGTCTCATAGCAAGGGGTCTGAATATTTATGTAAATAAGGTATTTCTGTTTTTAATTTTAATATATTTGAAAAATTCTAAAAACCTGTTTTCGCTTTGTCATTATGGGGTATTGTGTGTATATTGATGAGGATTTTTTTTTCGAATAAGGCTGTAACGTAACAAAATGTGGAAAAGTCAAGTGGTCTGAATACTTTTCGAATGCACTGTATACCAGGGGCATGGGGGTTGCAGTGGACTTTTAAAACCATCAACGAGTGTGTGTAAAACAACAAGGAGTGACAAAATCAAAGTAGGGGACATGTACTTCAAAGCTTGCACCAGATATTGTCATCTAGTAATTCCTTGTATTGTGTCATGTTAAGTAAGGACCAGAGAGGCCTGTTATTGTGACTGCTCTGAATAACATTGTCACTCAGCGGCCCCCCAAGCCTCTCTCTCACACAGCAGGAAGCCTGTGTGTAAAGCATTCCAAACAAACACTTGCAGGCAACGTGCAGCATGCATACAAACACTGATCTCTTTACAGGAAGAATGGTTAAATTAGGTGCAACACAAAGAAAATCCCTCCTTACTCCCCACACCCTCTCTTCCCACAACAACCACCACAACAACCCCGTCTCCCATCAACCAAAGGTCACAGAAATCTTAAAGTGGTCCCTTTTCCCCAGAGAAAGTCCTGATTCACAGCACACAAAGGGTCCAGGCTCACTCCCCTCTCCACTTACACAAAGTACACTACAAAGCGCGCAGTCTCCACTCTGCAGGATAGGGGTGGGAGGGAGGGAGAGAGAGACAAGGTCATGGATAACAGATGACAGGCAGGGATTGGGGTAAGGGAAAGGGGTAGGGGTAAGGGTAGAGGTAGGGGTGAGTGTAGGGCAAAGGGCAAGGGTAGGGGTAGGGGAGGGGTAGGGGTAAGGATAAGGATAGGGGTGAGGTAGTGTAAGGGGTAAAGGTAGGGGGGAAGTAAGGGTAAGGGTAAAGGTAGGGGTAGGAGAGGGGTAGGGGAAAGGGCAAGGGTAGGGGTGAGGTAGGGCAAGGGTAAAGGTAGGGGTAGGGGTGAGGTAGGGTAAGGGTAGGGGAAAGGGAAGGGGTGAGGTAGGGGAAGGGGTAAGTGTAGGGGTAGGGGTGAGGTAGGGTAAGGGTAGGGATAGGGGTGAGGTAGGGGAAGGGTAGGGGTAGGGGTGAGGTAGGGTAAGGGTAGGGGTGAGGTAGGGTAAGGGTAACGGTAGGGGTGAGGTAGGGTAAGGGTAAGTGTAGGGGTGAGGTAGGGTAGGGGTATGGGTGAGGTGGGGTAAGGGTAAGGGTAGGGGTGAGGTAGGGTAAGGGTAAGGGTAGGGGTCGGGGTGAGGTAGGGTAAGGGTAGGGGTGAGGTAGGGTAAGGGTAAGGGTAGGGGTGAGGTAGGGTAAGGAGAGGGGAGGGGTGAGGTAGTGTAGGGGTAGGGGTGAGGTAGGGTATGGAGAGGGGTGAGGTAGTGTAAGGGTAAGGGTAGGGGTGAGGTAGGGGTAGGGGTGAGGTAGGGTAAGGAGAGGGGAGGAGCTCTCCTTAAAAGCCCATGACACCCTGGTCTCACTGCTCACATTAGCAATTCTTAGAATAGACTCTATTGATTTTTTAAGTTATAATTTTAAGCAAAGCCTTGTATCGTTCAGTAAATTAACTAGTGGCCAGTAATCTACTGAATCAAACCCCAGGTAGGACATATCATATGGCAATGGTGTGTGGTGTGTGGTACCTAAACAGAGCATAGTCAGACACAGGCACTTATGAGGTCACATTGCCGCTGATTAACTGAATGAAAATATGTTGGCCAACCAAAGCTCCTCGGGGTTGCAGTGCAGTACCTGTCCAGGGTGAGGAGAAGGGTCTCGTTGACCTCTGGGATGTTGTCGGCCATGACGGTGACGTTGATGACCGCGTCACTCTGTCCAGTCAGGAACACCACTGAGCCGCTCAGGGGTTTCAGGTCGTCAGGGGTGACGTCAGCCTGGTTGTCTCCAATTGGTCGAAGGCTCCAGAATACCACAGCCTGTCCAGCTGTCCCATCCCGCCGCAGGCTGAGGGTCACCTGTAACAGGGGGCAGAATATCTTAACCCTCAACCATAAGCAGTCATATTAGAGACAGAGACTTGAACAAACTGACTTATGACAAGAAGCAATAATCTTTCCATTTCAAAGACTGTAAGCTTTCAAAGATTTTAGCGTTATATGAGGGGAATTGCTGATTTTGCCCCAAAAATTGCCATCACAGAAGCGCAACATCGATGCAGACAGAGGGTTAGCATGTTAATTTGTGTGCCATTGATGCAGACAGAGGGTTAGCATGTTAACTTGTGTGCCATTGATGCAGACAGAGGATTATCATGTTAACTTGTGTGCCATTGATGCAGACAGAGGGTTATGATGTTAACTTGTGTGCCATTGATGCAGACAGAGGGTTAGCGTACCGTGCTAGTGTTGGTGTCCTCTGGCTCATACACCACCACCGTAGTGTTACTGGTAAAGCCAATCTCCCCATTTGCGATGTCTGGGGTTACTGTGAGGGTGAGGTTGACCGCCCCTCCGAAGCGAGGACTCACAGACGAGATCGGAGGGCTGATACTGACCAGGTCCACACTGTCCAGCTGAGAGAGAGACAGCAATGATCATTAAGCACAAATCTTCATCAGAAATACATGACTCAACATTAATACCAGTATGTGACATTCTGTTTGCCAAATGGAAAATGAAACAATGTTAAAATGTCTTTCAGAAAGGAGAAAAGAAAATACATAGCCTCCATGACTCTCTTATGGGCGTTATATAAGTAGAGGCACATGAGTGTGTATGTGTGTGTGTGTGTGTGTGTGTGTGTGTGTGTGTGTTCGTGTGTGTGTGTGTGTGTGTGTGTGTGTGTGTTTGTGCGTGTGTGCGTGTGTGCGTGTGTGCGTGTGTGCGTGTGTGCGTGTGCGTGTGCGTGTGTGTGTGTGTGTGTGTGTGTGTGTGTGTGTGTGTGTGTGTGTGTGTGTGTGTGTGTGTGTGTGAGAAAGCTGTTTGGGACCCATTGAAAATGAAGGAGGTACTTTCATTTAGTGTTTGTTTTTATGTGTTGCTTGATGAGGACTATTTGTTTGGACAGTTGGACAGATCCCCTGGCAAAGGGCCAGACCACAGTTCTCAGGTCCAAGTCACTCACACATGCAAATGAGGGACCATGTATCTGGACAAGCTTGACTAAACCAAGAACCAACCAACATTTCCCAGAGCTGGAGTAGCTGACAACTTTCCAATAGCATTAGCATACAGCAGCACACGTGAGCTAAGTTAATGTCTTCTCACATTTGAACAAAATGGATCTTCTAATCTACTGTATATGAAACCTCCCATGTAAGACTTGTGTCTCCAGCTCCCTGTGACAGTGCTTCAACGATTAGATCAGTATTTGACCAAACAGTGTTGCTGTCCGTGACAGACCGGGGCACAAAACAGCTGTATTCTTTCAAAATACTAGTCAAATATAGTTTATAAAGAGTTTAAACTAAAAATAAAAAAATGTCATTGATATTCAAAAACAAATCATATTTGGTCACACTTCATAAACAAATAAGATTTGAAGGTATATGAACACATGCAAGTTATTTGAAAACAAAAAAAAACATTTATTTGATGGCTGTCAAATATTTGATGAAGAACCAACTAAATCAAATCAAATCAAATGTATTTATATAGCCCTTCTTACATGAGCTGATATCTCAAAGTGCTGTACAGAAACCCAGCCTAAAACCCCAAACAGCAAGCAATACAGGTGTAGAAGCACGGTGGCTGGGAAAAACTCCCTACAACAATGGGTTGAATTAGTCCAAAAATACGATCATAAGCACATGGTTTGGAAGGCTCCTGGATAAGAGTCTTAATATTGCCTATAATCTAGAATGAAATACATGAATCACTTCAACATTAGAGTAGACTACTTGTACAGCTTCTAAATTACTAGCAAATATATTTAACGCAGACACAAAAACAGTTCAATGTTATATGTTACTGAGAAAACCAACAGTAACAAAATAGGCCTATTATGTGTTGAAAGGAAACTAAATATCCCAAAACGACCTTCTTATTAAATCAACTACAGCCAAGGTCGCTGGAAAATCATGTTAGTTTGCATTCTGAGTAAACTATCCCCTTTAAAGATGCTATAGTGTGTGTTTGAAACAAGAACACTTACCCTCAGACGGACAAAGCGGTTCAAAATTGTTTTAGCATCCCAACATGCTGTTTGCAAATGGCTTTGAATTACTCTGCAATATTTTCAGGTATCATAAAATGAATTGCCCTTTTCAACCTTTTCAGTGGTTGAAAAAGACACAGTATTGCACCTTATTTAAACTTCTCTGTACAAAATAGCACTGGTTAAGTGGTTTGACTTGATTATGTACACCTGGGGAAATGGACATTCAGGAGAATCGACATTTACAGAATGTTCAAATGTAAATGTTTTGTGTAGATCAAATATGACTGGCAGATAGATTGAACAGAATAGGAGATGGTGTGTGCTCTCGTCATTCTATTTCTATCTTCAACAAGCAGTACCAGATGCAGTTCTAACATGCAGTTCTATGCATAGTCACTTTACCCCTACCTACATGTCAGTGATGTAAAGTACTTAAGTAAAAATACTTGAAAGTACTACTTAAGTAGTTTTTTGGGGGTATCTGTACTTTACTATTTATATTTTTGTCAACGTTATACTTTTACTTCACTACATTCCTAAAGAA
Source organism: Salvelinus fontinalis (assembly GCF_029448725.1). Taxonomy (NCBI): domain Eukaryota; kingdom Metazoa; phylum Chordata; class Actinopteri; order Salmoniformes; family Salmonidae; genus Salvelinus; species Salvelinus fontinalis. The sequence goes on from NC_074668.1 coordinate 12,318,426, forward strand.
AATGATATACTTTTTACTCCATACATTTCCCATGACAGACACAATTACTCGTTAGCAGGACAGGAAAACGGTCTAATTCACACAATTATCAAGAGAACATCACTGGTCGTCCCTACTGCAGACACTAAATACATGCTTTATGTCTGAGGGTTGCAGTGTGCCCCTGGCTATCCGTAAAATATTTAAAAAACAAGAAAATGGTGCCGTCTGGTTTGCCTAATACAAGGAATTTGAAATGATTTATACTTTTACTTTTGATACTTAAGTATATTTTAGCAATTACATTTACTTTTGATACTTATTTTGATGCATATTTCAAACCAAATACTTTTAGACTTTTACTGAAGTAGTATTTTACTGAGTGACTTTCACTTTTACTTGAGTCATTTTCTATTAAGGTATCTTTACTTTTATGCAAGTATGACAATTGGGTACTTTTTCCACCACTGCTACATGTACATATTACCTCAATTACCTCGACTAACCTGTACCCCCGCACATTGACTCGGTACCGGTACCCCCTGTATATACCCCCGCACATTGACTCGGTACCGGTACCCCCTGTATATAGCCTCCACATTGACTCGGTACCGGTACCCCCTGTATATACCCCCGCACATTGACTCGGTACCGGTACCCCCTGTATATAGCCTCCACATTAACTCGGTACCGGTACCCCCTGTATATACCCCCGCACATTGACTCGGTACCGGTACCCCCTGTATATAGCCTCCACATTGACTCTGTACCGGTACCCCCTGTATATAGCCTCCACATTGACTCGGTACCGGTACCCCCTGTATATAGCCTCCACATTGACTCGGTACCGGTACCCCCTGTATATAGCCTCCACATTGACTCGGTACCGGTACCCCCTGTATATAGCCTCCACATTAACTTGGTACCGGTACCCCCTGTATATAGCCTCGTTATTGTTATTCTATGTGTTACTTTTTTTACTTTTTACTTTGGTTTATTTTGTAAATATTAAAACTGCATTGTTGGTTAAGGGCTTGTAAGTAAGCATTTCACGGTGAGGTCTACACTTGTTGTATTCGGCGCATGTGACAAATACAATTTGATTTGATTTGAGATACAGCTTTGCCATTAGTTGAAGGCAGCCAATCCAATAGTTTCTGAAAAGTCGTCACTTTCTGACATCTGTATTCAAATAGCTGTATTAATCTCCAAAGTAACTATTTGTGCCCTGATTAAAAAATTACTTTTCACAAAGAATAGTTAAAACTATAGTTATCCTAGGTCTGATCTGTGACCTCTCACCCCACCTGGATAAGGAAGTGGGCTCCGTTTTGCAGGAAGGCGTCGTTGCGGATAGGCAGGGTGAGTCTGGCCTGGTCCTGGCCCTGAGAGAACAGCACGGTAGTAGAGCGGCTAACGTTCAGCACCCTGTCCCGGGCCAGCCCAGGGTCCACGGGCCCAGCAGGGATGTAGAGGGCGGTCAGGGACAGGGCCACCTCCCCCAGGGTACCCCCCTCCCGCAGAAAGCTGAGGGACAGGAAGCGGCTGTCGGGTCGACTCTGGATGGTCTGGGTCTTCTCGGGGTGGAAGAGGAACAGGCCGTACACATCATCACTGTCCTGGATGTAAAACACCATCTGTGGAAGGAGGGAGGAGAGGAAGGAGGGAAGAGAGGAAGGAGGGAGGAGAGGAGAGGAAAGAGGGAGGAAAGGAAGGAGTGAGGAAAGGAAGGAGTGAGGAGAGGAAGAAGAGGAGAGGAAGGAGAGGAGAGGAAGGAGTGAGGAGAGGAAGGAGAGGAGAGGAGAGGAAGGTGAGGAGAGGAAGGTGAGGAGAGGAAGGAGAGGAGAGGAGAGGAAGGAGAGGAGAGGAAGGTGAGGAGAGGAAGGAGAGGACAGGAAGGAGAGGAAGGTGAGGAGAGGAAGGAGAGGAGAGGAAGGAGTGAGGAGAGGAAGGAGTGAGGAGGGGAAGGAGGGAGGAGAGGAAGGAGAGGAAGGAGAGGAGGAGAAACATCAGACTTCGTGTCATCAAAAGGAGCCCTAGGATAATTTTAGAGATGCATCCTCTTTAATTAAATGGGCTGAAATAGTTTTCATGAGCTTTTTTACTAGGACTTACTGTAGTCATTTGTCCAGGACTGTGTTGCAGCATTTAGAACTGTGTGCTAAATCATTTATATCAACTTGACACATACAGTGATTAACTACAAGAGTTTCCTTCTAATGCTTACAAGCACTTCTGAATGAATTCCCTAAACACATACGGACAGCAGATACCACACGCTGAGAGTCCAATCACTGTGTGTGTGTGTGTGTGTGTGTGTGTGTGTGTGTGTGTGTGTGTGTGTGTGTGTGTGTGTGTGTGTGTGTGTGTGTGTGTGTGTGTGTGTGTGTGTGTGTGTGTGTGTGTGTGTGTGTGTGTGTGTCTGTGTCTGTGTGTCTGTGTCTGTGTGTGTGTGTTCTAATGCATTAAACATAAACAAGGTTTAGATGTAGCCATTCCTTCACACATAGCTAAGATGGGAAGCTGTGACAAAGACATTGCAGTGCCACACACACACACACACACACACACACACACACACACACACACACACACACACACACACACACACACACACACACACACACACACACACACACACACACACACACACACACACACACACACACACACACACACACACATACACACAGAGAGAGAGAGAGACACACACACACACACACACACATAGAGAGAGAGAGAGAGAGAGAGAGAGAGAGACACACACACACACACACACACACACACACACACACACACACACACACACACACACACACACACACACACACACACACACACACACACACACACACACCCCCCCACACACACACACACACACTAACACACACACCCACACACCCATAAACACACACACACACCCACTCACACACACACACACCCATAAACACACACACACACACAAACCCACAAACACACACACACCCACACACTCACAGGCGTGCATACACAAATGACCACATCCTTCAGAGGGTAGGGGACAGCTCTGCAGATGTGTTTTCCACAAGAGCAGCCCTCCACCGCAACCCTCCCCAGCAGGGCATGGGTAGTAGACCTGCTCCCTCTTTCTCCCTCCCTCCCTCCTTCCCTCTCTGTCTCTCTCTCTCTCAGCCAGCCACTGCCCTGTGCTAGACATGGCACTAAGCTACCAGACCAGTAACTTTCTCAAACTATCTATCTGGTATGGCAAATAAACAAAAAAGCCAACACAGAGCTCCACAAAACACCAGCATCAACAACATGACAGAACGGAACATAAAATCTGATTAAGAAATACTAGAAAAACCTTTGGATGTATACAAAACAAATCCTCAAACTCTAGTATTAGAAGAGAAACTGAAATGATAGAACCATACTGTTGGACAATCAATCAATCAAAAGCAGTAGAATCCTAATCTATAGTTGTATTGTGATTGGCCAGGCCAGACTGACCTCCATAGGCTCGTCCACCTCGGCCCCTCCCTGCACAGTGTCCGGCAGCAGTCGGAGGACGAAGGCCTCGGCCTCCTCTGGAAGCTTGTCAGCTGTGATGTTCAACAGCAGGGCCGTACTCATCTGACCCGCCCTGAACCGCAACATGCCCCTTTCTGGGCTCAGGTCATCTGACACGGGCGAGCGGTCACTGGAGTTCCGACTGATGGTCCAGTTGACGGAGACGTCGCCATAGTTCCCACCGTTCCTCACAACGGAGATACCGTCAAATCTTTTGGAATGAGAGGGGGTGGGGTTGTGAGAATAGCACAGACAGCAACACTTGAGTGTCAATGTGTTTGGAAACTATTATGTAAAAATGGCATTGTACATGTTTTTCCATGCATGTAAAATAAAATGGGATAATTGTGTGTAACACTACAACCTGATCCAATGACATTCTCCTCCTGACTGTAGTTCAACCCACCTGTCCGTCACATCCTCGTTGATACTGATTGGCTGAGTGAGAGGGCTGCTGCTGATTGACAGGACCCCGTGTGGCTTATCATTGGGTTCGATGGTGACCAGGATGGCTTTGGGAGGGATCAGCACGGCATCTCCTCTCACAGTCTCCTCAAGCAGCTCCACTTGGAACGACTCTGCAATCTCCGGCACCTTGTCATCGTTGACTCTGAAGAGCAGTTGCACCTCGTAAACCCGCGGGGGAAACGTCACCCTGTGCACCGTCTGCAGGTCCACAAAATCCACTGCCGGTGTGGCGCTGCCCGCCCCTTCGCCACTGACGACCACGTAGTCTACAGAGACCTCCGTGTCGTCGGAGCCCACCAGACGGCCGTGGTCAGCCAGGCTGCCGCGGGTCACGGTCAGGAAGATGACCCCGGCGTTCTCGGCCACGGCCACCAGGGACAGGGAGAAGCGCAAGGGGCTGTCGTTACGGCGGATCTTCAGCTCCACGCTGCTGCCGTTGGGGTTGAGGAGTGCCCCGCCCGCCACACCCGTCAGCTTTACTGTGAACACCTCGTCATCCTCAGGGATCTGAGAGAGATGACAGGGAAAAAAAGGTTTAGTGATGTGTTACCATATAGAAATATATACAGTAAATAGATAGTGTTATCTCAATGGTTTAGTAACTCCTGGTTTACTTAGCCAGCAAAAGACAGCTTCAGATGATCCATGTGTTTGATGTGGAGCTGTCTGGTGAAAGGTGTGATAACATGTAAAAGGAGGAAAGAGGACAGGGTACCTGGTCATCCTGGATGAGGATGCTGAAGACCACCATAGCCCGTCCAGGTGGGATGGTGATGTTCCCCCGGTCTGGACTGAGGTCCTCCAGGGCAGAGTTAGGGCCTCCAGAGATCTGCCCGTGTACAAACCACAACATAATGCCATAATAACAGTTCTGGAATAAGTTTACCTGAAAGGTGTGTGTGTGTGTGTGTGTGTGTGTGTGTGTGTGTGTGTGTGTGTGTGTGTGTGTGTGTGTGTGTGTGTGTGTGCGTGTGTGCGTGCGTGCGTGCGTGCGTGTGTGTGTGTGCATGTGAGCCTGTCATAAGTAGACCGGGTAACAGATAGACATTCACACTAAAATGAAAATGGCCTAATGAAGGAGGTCAAACAGGGGTCAGTTACAGTGAACTCACCTCAAAGTTGACCGTCACTGTCCCATACGTCCCCTTCTCTCTGACCAGGCTGAGAGGCACATACTGGCTCCTACCTCTAAGCTCATCCACGACAATCTGTTCAGTCTGGAGGAGAGAGAAAGATGAAGAGGGGGTATAAGTCAAAGGCAGTCAGAACTTCAATTGTCTTTTGTTTCACCTAAGAAACAAAGGGTCCTGTTGAATCAAATGCAGTCCCAGTATTCAGGGTGAGGCAGCTTTAGTAAGTTTGTTTATGCTTCACACAATGAACGTTGTCTTCAGTGATTATGAAATGAATTAGTTCCTCTCCACAAGACGACAAGTTTCATTGACCACACGATGAGCATATTGACTCAGACTGGAGAAACTAAACAAAAAAACATGCTTCAAAATCATAATTCCAGAGCCCTTTATTGGTTTTCGAAGAAGCAAAATAATGATCCCAAATAAGACCCCAAAGGGAGCACAGGCAAGATCCAATAGGATGGTTACTATAGTAACCCCTAAACTGCCACTGACAAGTTAATCCTTGGATCAAACTGCTGCCATTGTGGTTGTCCTGCCCTTGCAACCCCTGAACCCTTCTGCACAACCATCTGCATGGATCTGCTCTGTGGCATTTGATCTCCACTCCTGACCCACCGCACCCCTGTCCAAAACCTCATTTCCTTATCCTGACAATGACAAAGCATTCCCTCTCAAAACATCTAACATGGTACATACTGTATTAGGTAGCCAAATTATACCCCCTACGTGCTCTCAAATTCTCTGTGATAATAACAAACAAGACTGCAGAGTGAGACAAATTTAAACTACTGTACAACTTCAATTAAACTCAGTCTCAAATAGCCGCCAGTCCCTTTTAATAGTTGGGCAACCGCACACTTTTCAGCAAATAAACTCCTTGTTTCAAATAGACCCCGGGTCTAAAGGAATTGTATACGAGTACATTTTTTTTACCTTTATTTAACTAGGCAAGTCAGTTAAGAACAAATTCTTATTTTCAATGACGGCCTAGGAACAGTGGGTTAACTGTCTTGTTCAGGGGCAGAAGAACAGATTTTTACCTTTTGATCTATTTTATCTAGCAACTTTTCGGTTACTGGCCCAACCACTAAGCTACCTGCCACCCCAAGGTTAACATGAATGACCATGAATTGTTTACGAGGTTAAATATTTGATATGTTACATTAAATAATTACTTGAAAAAATTATGGCAATCATCTGTTTTTATCGCCAGTAAGAAGCTGAGAACTGCTAGCCATTGGCTGCTAACAGCTGAGAACTTCTAGCTAACTGGCAAGCACAAAAACAGTCAACAACTTTGGAAGTACAGAACCCCAGAAATCGACACATCGCCCTCTAGTGGCGAAAGTAAGAACTGGCAAAAATGCACAGTCAGAGGAGAATAATTATTCGGTCAAGGAAAATTTTTTAATGAATTAAAAAAGGCACACTGAGACAAAGGAAACGTGACACCGTGGATATGATAACACATTAGTGCAGGAAATGAATACATGTATTACAATTTTGCTAATTAACTATGCAAACGGGCAAAAGCTGTTTGCATAAAGAAATAGACACCTGGCTCAAATAGAAGCCTGCCTCAAATAGAAGCCTGCCTCAAATAAGTGCCTGTTGTGTTCAGTGATTTAATTTTTACGGTAAAAGAAAACTTGAAATACAGAATGCTCAGTACTTGGGATTCACTTTACATTTACTGAAGGTTGAACTGCTCGTCTTAAACTGGTTGAAACAGAATGCACGCAAGAATCAACACTGGACAGACAGGGGTTTCTTACGGAGTTGAAAGAAATTATTCCGAAGGCGTTGTCATTGGACAGGATGGTGATAGTGGCTCTGTTGGGGGTCCCCAGTCTCACGCCATTGGAGGAGCTCTGAAAGAAGAGCAATGATGAGAGATGTATAGACCTGTCCCCTTATCAGGCATACAAACACAGTCACAGACACACACGCACAAACTCACACCCGAACTCACGCATCTACTCACACGCACGTACGCACGTGCGCACACACACACACACTTTTTGTCAAAAAGCTCTGACGAAGGCCGTGAGGCCGATACGTAAAGCTTATAAAATATCAGTGATACTATCAAGAGCAGTGTGCGGTTTCCTTTTTCCTTCATACAATAGGCTTTTAAAATGCAATACTGGTGCATCATTTCTACTTAACATATCAAAGGTAATCATTTTATGGAACAATCCGGCACACATTCAATTCTGCCTGTTGGACATTGGTTGCAATGCTCTCATCCAGTTGGTTGGTTTATTTGCCATATACACATGAAATACATGAAGTCACTACATGACCGACAATGTATCATGTTTGTAGTCATTTTTATAGTAATTTAAATGCATTATTATTTATGTTCATTGCTGAAATTCCTGTTCAGGTGGATTTGGGATTGTTCCAGTGTTAGGCGCAGGACTTTTAACTTGTTCACGTGCTCATCTCAAGAGAGAGCTAAGGCTGGGGTGACATGTATATCCCAGGACTCTGCTGAACTGCTCATCTGTGTCTGAGGAATTATTAACGCTGTCAAAGTTATAGACACTCTGTCTAGTCTGAAGGCATTCTTCCTCGTTGTTTTGGATCCATCTTTATTTACATTCTGCACCTGTAAATGAATACCATCACCTGACTCCTGCCTGACTGTTGATGCTTCGCAACCCCTGATAAGACCGTATAGGATCCACTATTATTAAACTACCCTGACCTGATAAGACCTTATAGGATCCACTATTATTAAACTACCCTGACCTGATAAGACCGTATAGGATCCACTATTATTAAACTACCCTGACCTGATAAGACCGTATAGGATCCACTATTATTAAACTACCCTGACCTGACTCTATTTCACTTGGTATATGTATCGAAATCAGCTGAACAATAATAACCTATTACCAATGATAACCTATTACCAATGATAACCTATTACCAATGATAACCTATTACCAATGATAACCTATTACCAATGATAACCGATTACCAATAATAATAATGTGTGTGTGTGCTTGCATGCCAGTGTGTGTCTGTGTGTATGAGATACTGAGTGAAAGAAAGAGCTTATCCCCTCTGCTTTCACGCCTTTATTCAGACATGGCTTTTCCCAGCTGTAACAGAGCTTTCTTTCAGGCGCTGAGCTCTCTTGTCATAGCAGACACACAGACACAGAATCCACACGCTCTCACAATCGAGCCTGCAGGTCCTGCCAGGGGCCCGGATCCTCTGGGACACAAACACAACCCAACAAGCACCAACCCTCCACAGGAATCCCAGCCCCCGAGCCCTGCCCAGACCCCAAGCCCTGCCCTGCCCAGACTCCAAGCCCAGACCCCAAGCCATGACCAGATGCCAAGCCCTGCCCAAACTACAAGCCCAGACCCAAAGCCCAGCCCCCAAGCCCTGCCCAGACCCAAGCCCAGAACCCAAGCCCAGACCCCCGAGCCCAGACCCCAAGCCCTGCCCAGACTCCAAGCCCAGACCCCAAGCCCTGCCCAGACTCCAGGCCCAGACCACAAGCCCAGAACCCAAGCCCAGCCCCCAAACATAGACCATAAACCCAGCCACTGAGGCCTGCCCAGACCCCAAGCCCAGACCCCAAGCTCAGACCACGAGCCCAGGCCCCAAGCCCTGCCCAGACCCCAAGCCCAGACCCGGACAGTAGGCAAAGGATGAGTGGGCAGCACCTGTTGTGGTCTTGTCAAGCAGGTTTGTGGGATTACAGTATGAGGGACCGTTCCTGGACAATTCCAGCTCACCCTTTGTTTATGATTGTCTGGATTATTTTCAAAAAATGATAATCTTCTATCTAGCATTCTGATAAGTGTAACCCAGCTAGTGACGACATCATTACTCAAAAGCAGAATGGGAACACCAAACCCTCTCCTCTCCAACCAATCCCACCCTGCACAAAACAACTGTCCATCCATTTTTAAATGTATCGAGCCAAACAGCTTTCTGCTTGTCAGAAATGACTGATTCGCCAAGCCATCGCCCTCTCATCCCCCCTGTGCTTGATCTGTGAGGCCCCTTAGCACGTAGATCATCATTCAGACAGACCTTTGCCTGATGTAGGCTGCCTGTCTGTCACAGAGCCATTAGTCAGAGCGTGTGGACAGGCAGACAGTGGGTGCCAGCCCCCTCATCATCAATCACATGGCGACAGCCTGCTAATGACACCATGGCAACAGCTTGCTAAGGACACCATGGCGACAGCCTGCCAATGACACCATGGCGACAGCCTGCTAAGGAAACCATGGCGATGGGACTCTAGGTGTAAGACAGCCGCAAAAAAAAAAACCATTCCTCTCTATGCATCGTGGGAGAGGTTTCTGTCTGCACAGCCTAATGCTGTTTGGCTATGCCATGGCCACCTACCCCCATGTTGGGCTGTAGATTATACCCTTCTCGTGTGAGGGAATCCTCCAATATGTTCTCTAGTGTCCGTCCTTCCGTCCCCCCCGTGGCACGGTCCCAGCTATAGGAAGCACGTTGGTTTCTCCCACATGGTCTGTTTGGTGGCCCAGCCCTGGAGAACCCCGGTGGCCCAGCCCTGGAGAAGCCCAGTAGCCCAGCCCTGGAGAAGCCCAGTAGCCCAGCCCTGGAGAAGCCCAGTAGCCCAGCCCTGGAGAAGCCCAGTAGCCCAGCCCTGGAGAAGCCCAGTGTCCCAGCCCTGGAGAAGCCCAGTGTCCCAGCCCTGGAGAAGCCCAGTAGCCCAGCCCTGGAGAAGCCCAGTAGCCCAGCCCTGGAGAAGCCCAGTGGCCCAGCCCTGGAGAAGCCCAGTGGCCCAGCCCTGGAGAAGCCCAGTGGCCCAGCCCTGGAGAAGCCCTATAGATACACATCAAAGGGAATCCAGGGCCTCTCAAGTCTTTAAGCTGGGGTTGAAATGGGGAGGCCCTGGGGCAGTGGTTGGACCAGGGTGAGGGGTTAAGACACTCAGACACACTCATAAGCATTGCAACACATACACACATATAAATGCACACACACACATATTGACACATGAGCATGGTACAGGGGAAACCATAATAACCCCTGAATTCGAATGACCTCACACACACACACACACACACACACACACACACACACACACACACACACACACACACACACACACACACACACACACACACACACACACACACACACACACACACACACACACACACACACACACACACTCTCTTTCCGTTACCTGTAGCCTTAGGTTGAAGACAAAGGTCTCGTCGGCCTCGGGCAGCTCGTCGTCCCTTACAGCGATGAAGATGGTCTTACTGGCCTCTGACGACAGCAGGATGGCTGCAGCCGTGGTGGCCTCAAAGTCCCCTGTGTCATCTCCCTCCAACTAGAAGCACCAAGGACAGTTGATGTTGTAATCGTTATTGGAATCATTTGACTTGATCTTACACCACTTAAGCACAGACTGACACACACACGGCCTGTACAAAAATATAGAATGCTGGGGTCAACTCAACTGTGCCAACTGCTAGGGATAGAGTATTGAGATTTAAGGAACTGTCGAAAGAATATAGGAGCCTCAATAGGCCTAGGAAAGCCCCAACCAGGCCAGAATATAGGAGCCTCAATAGGCCTGGGAAAGCCCCAACCAGGCCAGAATATAGGAGCCTCAATAGGCCTGGGAAAGCCCCAACCAGGCCAGAATATAAGAGTCTCAATAGGCCTGGGAAAGCCCCAACCAGGCCAGAATATAGGAGCATCAATAGGCCTGGGAAAGCCACAACCAGGCCAGAATATAAGAGTCTCAATAGGCCTGGGAAAGCCCCAACCAGGCCAGAATATAAGAGTCTCAATAGGCCTGGGAAAGCCCCAACCAGGCCAGAATATAGGAGCATCAATAGGCCTGGGAAAGCCCCAACCAGGCCAGAATATAGGAGCCTCAATAGGCCTGGGAAAGCCCCAACCAGGCCAGAATATAGGAGCCTCAATAGGCCTGGGAAAGCCCCAACCAGGCCAGAATATAGGAGCATCAATAGGCCTGGGAAAGCCACAACCAGGCCAGAATATAGGAGCCTCAATAGGCCTGGGAAAGCCCCAACCAGGCCAGAATATAGGAGCCTCAATAGGCCTGGGAAAGCCCCAACCAGGCCACTAGTTTGCCAGACACCAATGGGGAGGGAGAAGACACTGGCTCCCATGTGGAAGCTGACACATTCGTTCTGAGGTGGGTGACAATTACTGCCAACGTACTGTACTGTAGGCCTTTCATCTCACACACTGCCTCCCACAGTACAAAGGTCACTTCTCTTTTCCTCTTAAGGATACCTGCATTTGACAACTCAGGAGCAGACCAGCTTCGGTGACAACTGTGGTTGAGGTTAATGCTCCACTGTTCTGCCCTACTGCTGTGTGCTGCTGATCATGGCCAATCACCATTGCATTAAACCGACACTTAGCCACAACTGTCCCTTACAAGACTTAAGTCAGAGAGACTAATGCCAAGTTAGAGGAGATTACGTAAACACAGAAAGGTATCTAGACAACACTAGGTCGAACACTCAAAAGGTGACCTAACCCAGTCCTCCTATGACCAGGTCGTTCCTACCAGAACCAGTGTGGTCACGTTGACCGGGTCTCCGATCCTCTCCACCACCAGGCGGACCACGGTGCGGATGCTCTCGTTGACCACGAAGTCCGTCTGTCCCAGGAACCTCAGCTCAGCTGACTCAAGCCTGGCACTCGGGATGGACAGAGCCAGAATCAACCCAGCCAGTGTGAGGACAGTGGGCATTCCTGTCAGATGGATAGAACACAGACAGACAGACAGACAGACAGACAGACAGACAGACAGGAAGACAGACAGACAGACAGACAGACAGACAGACAGACAGACAGACAGACAGACAGACAGACAGACAGACAGACAGGAAGATCTTCACAAAACTGAGCATTCATAGAACATTATGTTGGGATACAAAATAGGAGTATATTGGTGTATGTTGGGCATTGACACAGTGTTATAAGTTAGGTGCTCCAGAATAAGCAGAACAGGATCAGATTGGCATGATAGAAGGGAAATGACCTTTATTACCCCGATAAAACTATAGTCCCGCTGCCCACTGAAATATAAAGGAATACTTGAACTAAACTATTCCATGCCCTGACTGATGCTGTCTGTGGGTTTTCCTAATGACTTTTCTAGATTCTAGTTTCTCCTCCGCCTGCCCACATCTATCAATAATACATGTGATAGGTGACGTTGTTCGTAGAGACAGTTGATATAGCCTTTGGGGTTTTATGAGTCAGCGTTTCCCAGCGCTCTCCTTTCTTCTCAGAATCTAATCCGTTGTTCAGTCATGATTGACAAAACAAACAACGCCACAAGTGGTCAACGCAATGCAAAGTTGTGGGCATCCAGTTGCTGATGTACATGATCACGTGTCTTTTTAAATATTTGCTGTAAATTACAAGGTTGGAAAATACACCCGCAATGAATGAAGTCATGTTGTTTTCTTTTTTGGGGGAGAGAAAGGTCTTAGGAAACTTGGACATTGAAAGCATCCCATTTTTCATATGTTCCGTCCCTGTTAGATCACTCTGGATTATTTCCAGTATCATGGGGTGTTTCTGAGAGAAACATGAATCAATACAGGTGTCATGCTGGAGAGCAGAGGGAAACTACTACATAGTGGAACATCTAAATGAAACAGAAAAACAGATATAGTGATCCAGAGTATATTTGTGTGTTTCTGTGTGTGTTTCTGTGTGTGTGTGTGTGTGTGCGTGTGTGTGTGTGTGTGTGTGTGTGTGTGTATATGTGCGTGTGCATGGTTGCATGCATGTGTGTGTCTGTGTGTATGCCTGTGGTGGACAGGGTGCTGTGAAAGCTATCAAAAGTTGATTAAGAGCTGCTGTGTAGCAGGGTAGGGCAGAGGGAGGCAGAGGAGCCAGAGGGAAACATATGGAGAGAGAGAGAGGGAGTGAGAGGGAGGGAGACAGAGAGGAGACAGAGGGAGACAGAGGGAGAGAGAGGGAGAGAGAGGGACGGGGACAAAGAGGAGATAGAGGGAGAGAGAGAGATGGGGACAAATAGGAGACAGAGGGAGAGAGAGAGAGAGATGGGGACAAAGAGGAGACAGAGGGAGAGAGAGGGAGAGAGAGGGACGGGGACAAAAAGGAGACAGAGGGAGAGAGAGACGGGGACAAAGAGGACAAAGAGGAGACAAAGAGGAGACAAAGAGGAGACAGAGGGAGAGAGAGGGACGGGGACAAAGAGCAGCTAGAGGGAGAGAGAGACGGGGACAAAGAGGAGACAGCGGGAGAGAGAGGGATGGGGACAAAGAGGAGACAGAGGGAGAGAGAGAGACAGGGACAAAGAGGAGACAGAGGGAGAGAGAGGGATGGGGACAAAGAGGAGACAGAGGGAGAGTGAGGGATTGAGGGAGAAGGAAAGTAGACAGAGGGAGACAGAGGGAGAGAGAGGAGACAGAGGGAGAGAGAGGGATGTGACAAAGAGGAGACAGAGGGAGAGAGAGGGACTGAGGGAGGGAGAAAGAAAGAAAGAAAGTAGACAGAGGGAGAGAGAGGGACGGGGATAAAGAGAAGACAGAGGAAGAGAGAGGGACCGGGACAAAGAGGAGACAGAGGGAGAGAGAGGGATGGGGACAAAGAGGAGACAAAGGGAGAGAGAGAGGTGGGGACAAAGAGGAGACAGAGGGAGAGAGAGGGGGAGAGAGGGATGGGGACAAAGAGGAGACAGAGGGAGAGAGAGAGACGGGGACAAATAGGAGACAGAGGGAGAGAGAGGGGGAGAGAGGGATGGGGACAAAGAGGAGAGAGAGGGAGAGGGAGGGATTGAGGGAGAAAGAAAGTAGACAGAGAGGGACGGTGACAAAGAGGAGACAGACGGAGAGAGAGGGACCGGGACAAAGAGGAGACAGAGGGAGAGAGAGGAGAGAGAGGGACGGGGACAAAGAGGAGACAGAGAGAGAGAGACGGGGACAAAGAGGAGAGAGAGGGAGAGAGAGGGATAGGACAAATAGGAGACAGAGGAGAAAGAGGGACGGGGACAAAGAGGAGACAAAGGGAATAGAAGAAGAGAAAGAGGAACGTGGACAAAAAGGAGACAGAGGGAGAAGGAGGCAGAGAGAGGGAGAGAGAGGGAAAGGGAGAGGGAGGATACAGAGGGAGAGAGAGGGGGAGAGAGGAATGGAGGGAGAAAGAAAGGAGACAGAGGGAGAGAGAGGAACACAGAGAGAGGAGACAGAGGGAGAGAGAGGGAGAAAGAGGAAGAGAGAGGGAGACAGAGGGAGAGAGAGGAGACAGAGGGAGAGACAGGTAGAAATAGGAAGAGAGAGGGAGACAGAGGGAGAGAGAGGGAGACAGAGGGAGTGAGAGGGACAGAAGGAGAAAGAAAGGAGACAGAGAGGAGACAGAGGGAGAGAGAGGGACAGGGACAAAGAGGAGACGGGGGAGCGAGAGGGAGCGAGAGGGAAAGAGAGAGGAGACAGAGGGAGCGAGAGGAGACAGAGGGAGCGAGAGGGAGAGAGATGGAGAGAGAGGAGACAGAGGGACAGCGAGAAAGAGAGGAGACAGAGGGAGAGGAGGGAGAGGGAGAGAGGGAGGGACGGGGACAAAGAGGAGACAGAGGGAGAGAGAGGGAGAGAGGGATGGGGACAAAGAGGAGAGAGAGGGAGAGAGAGGGACTTGGACAAAGAGGAGAGAGAGTGAGAGAGAGGGACTTGGACAAAGAGGAGAGAGAGAGGGAGAGAGAGGGTCTTGGACAAAGAGGAGAGAGAGAGGGAGAGAGAGAGAGGGACTTGGACAAAGAGGTGAGTGAGAGGGAGAGAGAGAGAGAAACTTGGACAAAGAGAAGAGAGAGGGAGAGAGAGAGAGGGACTTGGACAAAGAGGAGAGAGAGGGAGAGAGAGGGAGAGAGCGGGACAAGGACAGGATGGGAGTAAAACCTGTTATTCTGCCTTCTCTCTCCCTTGGGGAGGGAAACTTCCTGCCCCCTTACACAGATCACATCACACTCCGAGAGACTCTCTCTCTCTCACACAGATCCCCTCCTCCTCTAACGCCATCATTACCTCACTATCACTCACTTCTTCTGGCACAAACACTCTCTCTCTCTCCCTCGTTTTTCCCACTTCACATTCACTCATTATTTCCAGGAGTTTATCAACACTTCTATTCTCTGAAAAGGATGGTAAACAGACGTACACTTTATTATATTTGGAGAGTGAGACAGGTTGCTTTTAGACCCTCTACAAAAACCACACAAAACAAGGAAGGTGTTAAACATACTGTCGACACCGACCCAACAACTAAAGACCCTTCAAAGAAGGTTGATGCTGGGCAGATGCTGTTTGTATTGCCTCGGTCTGTTTATGTGCAGCGCAACAGTCTGTCCTGACATCAGCACCACTGGGGCTCCTGGGCCATGCAGGGCCTGTCTGTCAGAGCAGACTCTCTGTCAGGCTCTGTATGTGGAGAGCCTGGCAGAGCCGCCTGACATTGATAACGCTCTGAGCAGTCCAACTGCACACACACTCATGCCAGTACTGTTAGAGGACAGACACAGGAGCATCAAAGGCCTCAGCGTCCAGAGACTCCAGATAGCGGGGCAATAGGCCAGGACAGTGGAGCACAGATTGGTGTGGTAACCACAGTAACCAGATCTGTCCATCACAGATCTTTTCAGCCGAAGAGAGAGGGAGAGGGAGGGTAGAGGCCAGAACACAGGGGACTTGGCTGTCTTAATGCCAACCCCACAACAGACCCCTGACGAGATGATACATTCTGGAGATACAGTGAAGCCTGCAGAGTTGAAACACATTGGATTGAATTTATTTGATGATAAGATCCCAATTCATATCAAACCAGTTTGCGTTCACTGTATTTAGACTGCATATTCAGCTAAACCTTAAAGCTGGGATCAAGATACATACTGCAAGCCAGCAAGCTAAGTAATACTTATTTTATTTTTTTTATTTTTTATTTATGCAGTTGGTTTGGGATTATTGCCCCCTTGCAAAGTGCCAAACACGCTTGCCAGGAAAGTTCCTTAGTGCTGGGCATTGAGCTTTATTCAGGAGGGCGATTAAGACTCTAGTTTCATGAGCTTAGAGTAGAGAACACAGCTGGGAGACTCTGCACAGGTTAGCATTGGCACTAAACGGTGCAATGCTATTAGACAACTGGTCTCACTCGGCTGCCAGGAGCATGACAGAGGTGGCCAGGGGTGTTTTGACCCTGTCACCTGTCAGTGACTTGGCAACAGGTTAACAGCCAAGCTGGGCCCATAGTAACTGAGACTGGGGAGATTACAGTGGATCCTGTGCAGACGATGTGACGAGGTGTTGGGTTACCAGGCTGCTCCTGGGGTCAGTCTTGGCCTGCCTCTAGGTTTTCTGCTGCCAGGAGCCAGGCCTGCTCCGTAGTCTTAACATGAATTATTAATACACCAGACAAGACTTCACAGCCAGTGGGACCAGGAGTGTGTGTGTGTATGTGTGTGTGTGTGTGTGTGTGTGTGTGTGTGTGTGTGTGTGTGTGTGTGTGTGTGTGTGTGTGTGTGTGTGTGTGTGTGTGTGTGTGTGTGTGTGTGTGTGTGTGTGTGTGTGTGTGTGTGTGGTCGCACAAGAAGAAGTACAGTCACTGGCTTCTTTGCGGTCGTTGATGACGCCATGTGGAGTGTCTGGTTGAGGACGTGAGCACAGTGTTGAGTGTAACAGAATAACACATGCTGTCTCATGCTGACAATTCCCTTCTAAGAAAGACTTAGTGATGAGCTTGGAGGCACTATGTTGTTGAACGTTGAGCTGTAGTCAATGAACAGCGTTCTCATGTAGGTGTTCCTTTTGTCCAGGTGTGAAAGGGCAGTGTGGAGTGCAATAGAGATTGTATCATCTGTGGATCTGTTGGGGCGGTATGTGAATTGTAGTGGGTCTAGGGTTTCTGGGATGATGGTGTTGTTGTGAGCCAAGACCAGACTATCAATGCATTTCATGGCTATAGATGTGAGTGCTACGTGGCGATAGTCATTTATGCAGCTTACCTTGGTGTTCTTGGGCACGGGGACTATGGTGGTCTGCTTGAAACATGTAGGTATTACCATGTGGGTCATGGAGAGGTTGAAAATCTCAGTGAAGACACTTGCTAGCTGGTCAGTGTATGCTCTGAATGTTGCTTGCCTTGAAGCGAGCATAGAAGGCATTTAACTCGTTTGGTAGGCTCGCGTAAATGGCAGCTCGTGGCTGGGTTTCCCTTTGGTCTGTGATAGTTTGCAAGTCCTGCCACATCCTGACAAGCGTCAGATCCTGTAAAGTAAGATTCAATCATAGTCCTGTATTGACGCTTTTCCCGTTTGATGGTTCGTCAGAGGGCGTAGCAGGATTTGTTATAAGCACCCAGGTTTGTGTCTTCATACATCACTAAGTGTCCCTACATACAGTATGTATTTATTGATGATGTAATGTGTCATTATGAGTGCATCGTGTGCATCATAACAGTGAACATCAGAGAATTCTGTAAATATATGTTGGGCAGAACAGTCCTGAAGCTGAATTAAAACAGTATTAAAGTGCAGAGAAAGGATATGTTGAAAATGTAGGTGTCACCAAGTCTCAACCAACCCAGCTTGGCACTGCAGGCCTTCCTCCGATGGCACCGGCACCAGCAGCACTTTCAGCCAGGCAGCACAACAACTAGTGATGAAACCACCAATGCTGTGGCCACAGAAGTTTAGCCGTTTTTCCCGGAAAAAGCTCTTTATGTTTCTCTTCATTTCTGTGGCTTTAACCAGAATGTAGCCTCTGTTTGGTGGTTTATTCTCTAGTTGAGCACACACACACACACACACACACACACACACACACACACACACACACACACACACACACACACACACACACACACACACACACACACACACACACACACACACACACACACACACACACACACACACACACACACACCCTCTCAATCCTCCACAGAAGTGATGCCACCCCCATGTGTTATCTTACCTCAGAAACCTCAACGCCAATTCTCCTCACAGGCCACTAAAAGCTGCCATATACGCTCAGCTCACAACCCCGTACTCGCAATTCACATGTAGTTTCTTCTTCAGTACGTTTAGATCAGTGAACATTCTCAACATCCAGAGGTTGAGGGAAATTAAGAAATGCAATAAGTGACTATGGCTAAAATGTACTTCATTTAATCTGACGGGTATTCAGTAAACCACAACGTGTTGTCGGCTAGACGCTATTCTGGAAACGCACTTCTATTTATTGTTGGGGAAACACATTAGCAGAACAAGTAGAAAAAGTTGATTTTTGAAGAAAGACTTTGAGGGGCGAAGAGAGGTCTGAGTGGGAGAAAAATGATATCAAGTGAAAACTGACCAGAGGCGGGCGGGTGGAGCAGGCAGAGCACGGCGGGTGGAGCAGGCAGAGCACGGCGTGTGGAGCAGGCAGAGCACGGCGGGTGGAAAGGAAGGGACAGGCAGAGCAGTGACTGTATGCTAGCAGGATAGTCCATATCTCTAATCATCTTTGCTGATCGCTATGTTGTTTCCATAAGTGGGTGAATTGGTCTAATGTAGCATGTATGGTAAAGACTCAACCCTTAGCTACCTCTTCCAGTTGAAATGAGCTCCAGGAAAAGTGAATAATGACAATATTTGTTTTGTTTTGTGTGACAACAGCGCCAGCGATAATTGATCGAGGCGTCAAAGCGGACAACCCGCCCACCCGGCTTCAGTTGGGTCATTATAATTAAAAACAATGCATTCTAAAATAAATCACACACACGCCTCGCACGCTCGCCTTTGGTGAGTTTAATCTCTCTCTCTCTCTCTCTCTGTCTCTCTCTCTCTAGCTCTCTCTCTCTCTCTCTCTCCCTCTAGCTCTCTCTCTCTCTTTCTCTCTCAATCTCAATCACATATTGTCAGACGTTACTTTTAAACTGCATCTCACATCTTCGCAAACCAAAAACACAATGATTTCTTTCTTTGTGAAAAGTGGGTAGAAACCCAGACAAAACAGGTGAGTTGTCTCTCTCTTCTGAATGATTAGCAACACACAATGATGCACTTTCAGACCATTTAACAAGGATGAGGTTGCTACAGCAGCCAGACTAAAAGAGACAAATTAGGCAGGGTATTAATTCATCGCATGTGAGGCCTGGATGAATTAGGCAAAGTATTAATTCATCGCATGTGAGGCCTGGATGAATTAGGCAGGGTATTAATTCATCGCATGTGAGGCCTGGATGAATTAGGCAGGGTATTAATTCATCGCATGTGAGGCCTGGATGAATTAGGCAGGGTATTAATTCATCGCATGTGAGGCCTGGATGAATTAGGCAGGGTATTAATTCATCGCATGTGAGGCCTGGATGAATTGCTAATTGTCATTCAAAGACGTCTACAACAGAGACGGGACCCAGAATGGTGGCTGTTGTTGGGGCGGGAGCAGGGCTGCACAATTCACTGACCAACGCAGAATTCTTCTGGAGGCTTCTGTTGTGCGTGTTCTTTTCTTTTCACATTGTTTTTCCCCTCTCTTTTCTTCCCTCTCTTTCATGCAGGACTCCTCCTCTCACCTAGCCAAGTCTAAACCCCATTCAGACAGATATTCCTCTTCTTTCTTTCTTTCTTTCTTTCTTTCTTTCTTTCTTTCTTTCTTTCTCTCTCTCTCGCTCTCTCTCTCTCTCTCTGCTCTCTCTCTCTCTCTCTCTCTCTCTCTCTCTCTCTCTCTCTCTGCTCTCTGTTCTCTGCTCTCTCTGCTCTCTACAACCCTCTAGTATGGGCAAAGTAGGAACCTTGTCCCTCTCCAGTCCTCTCCACTGGGCTGCTCTTGGCAGACTGGGGACAGATGGTAGATCCCTGATCAAGTGTGTAGGCTCCAGAGCAGCGGCACAACACATACACAGGTTATATACCACACTTCCACTGACTAGCTGGTCATTAA